>NC_074702.1:2147623-2155123 GCF_029448725.1 Salvelinus fontinalis | reverse complement strand
GCACCATAGTCTACATGAAAATACAAGGCTGACAGCAGAGACATTGTTATCATTTTAAAATGTGTTCTGGTTCTATTTTTATTTGGGCTCATAATCCTTGTTTTACCCCACCCCCCCCTCCCTTCTAGTTTTATCCAACACCTACATCTTTTGATTCAAATGAAAGAACAGCTGACAAAGGAGATGGGTAATGTCACACATAAACATGTAACGCTTATGAATGATCTGTGAAGCACCTTATGCAGTGGCCTATAAACCCTTTATAAGCTGCTGTTCACCTTTATAACACATGTAACGTGTGGACACAAAACAGCAGCGGCAGGAGACGTGTCCCCTGCCACAGTCCATAGTCCCTGATCTACGTTATGTAGTGCTTATAAACGCTCTATAAAGCCTTTATAATCTGCTGTTCACCTTTATAACACATGTAACGGCCCCTGTGGACACAAAACAGTAGCAGCAGAAGACGTGTCCCCTGCCACAGTCCATAGTCCCTGATCTACGTTATGTAGTGCTTATCGACCCTTTATAAGCTGTTGTTCACCTTTATAACACATGTAACGTGTGGACACAAAACAGTAGCAGCAGGAGACGTGTCCCCTGCCACAGTCGATAGTCCCTGATCTACGTTATGTAGTGCTTATAAACGCTCTATAAAGCCTTTATAAGCTGTTGTTCCGAGTGCATCACATATAATGACCTCTATTGAACACAGAGTAGCAGTACTGACCAACAGAGTAGCAGTACTGACCAACAGAGTAGCAGTACTGACCAACAGAGTAGCAGTACTGACCAACAGAGTAACAGTACTGACCAACAGAGTAGCAGTACTGACCAACAGAGTAGCAGTACTGACCAACAGAGTAGCAGTACTGACCAACAGAGTAACAGTACTGACCAACAGAGTAACAGTACTGACCAACAGAGTAACAGTACTGACCAACAGAGTAACAGTACTGACCAACAGAGTAACAGTACTGACCAACAGAGTAACAGTACTGACCAACAGAGTAACAGTACTGACCAACAGAGTAACAGTACTGACCAACAGAGTAGCAGCACTGACCAACAGAGTAGCAGCACTGACCAACAGAGTAGCAGTACTGACCAACAGAGTAGCAGTACTGACCAACAGAGTAGCAGTACTGACCAACAGAGTAACAGTACTGACCAACAGAGTAGCAGTACTGACCAACAGAGTAGCAGTACTGACCAACAGAGTAACAGTACTGACCAACAGAGTAACAGTACTGACCAACAGAGTAGCAGTACTGACCAACAGAGTAACAGTACTGACCAACAGAGTAACAGTACTGACCAACAGAGTAACAGTACTGACCAACAGAGTAGCAGTACTGACCAACAGAGTAACAGTACTGACCAACAGAGTAGCAGTACTGACCAACAGAGTAACAGTACTGACCAACAGAGTAGCAGTACTGACCAACAGAGTAGCAGTACTGACCAACAGAGTAGCAGTACTGACCAACAGAGTAGCAGTACTGACCAACAGAGTAGCAGTACTGACCAACAGAGTAGCAGTACTGACCAACAGAGTAACAGTACTGACCAACAGAGTAGCAGTACTGACCAACAGAGTAGCAGTTATGACCAACAGAGTAACAGTACTGACCAACAGAGTAGCAGTACTGACCAACAGAGTAGCAGTACTGACCAACAGAGTAGCAGTACTGACCAACAGAGTAGCAGTACTGACCAACAGAGTAGCAGTACTGACCAACAGAGTAGCAGTACTGACCAACAGAGTAGCAGTACTGACCAACAGAGTAGCAGTACTGACCAACAGAGTAGCAGTACTGACCAACAGAGTAACAGTACTGACCAACAGAGTAGCAGTACTGACCAACAGAGTAGCAGTACTGACCAACAGAGTAACAGTACTGACCAACAGAGTAACAGTACTGACCAACAGAGTAACAGTACTGACCAACAGAGTAGCAGTACTGACCAACAGAGTAACAGTACTGACCAACAGAGTAGCAGTACTGACCAACAGAGTAACAGTACTGACCAACAGAGTAGCAGTACTGACCAACAGAGTAACAGTACTGACCAACAGAGTAGCAGTACTGACCAACAGAGTAACAGTACTGACCAACAGAGTAACAGTACTGACCAACAGAGTAACAGTACTGACCAACAGAGTAACAGTACTGACCAACAGAGTAACAGTACTGACCAACAGAGTAACAGTACTGACCAACAGAGTAACAGTACTGACCAACAGAGTAACAGTACTGACCAGGGAAACGGCATCCTTTGCCAAGGTCTATGTATTTTTAAAGTATTTTTTATAATCTTTATTTAACTAGGCATGTAGCGCTTATGAAGACTATATGAATTCTCTATGAAGGCTTTATAAATCTGCTGTATGAATATATGAGAGTAGAACTGACCAGCAGAAGACGTGTCCCTTTCCACAGTCCACAGCAGGCGCTCTGAGGAGAGGTTGACTGAATGGATCAGAGGAGCTGCTACCTGGACCCTGGGAGGAGAGACGCACCGCCCGCTCACACCCCGCCTTGGGACACCAGCGGATAGCTGGGTTGTTCTCCACAAACGCCTGGGGAAGAAATACATTTTTTAAAAACACATGAATACAGAATCAATATTTAACTCCAGAACTGAGGAAGAGAGAGCAGTGTTTTTGCAACATAGTTGAAACATTCCTAAACTGAAACATCTGGGCCAGCACCGCCTGCCGTTGGTTAGGGCCGGCACCGCCTGCCGTTGGTTAGGGCCGGCACCGCCTGCCGTTGGTTAGGGCCGGCACCGCCTGCCGTTGGTTAGGGCCGGCACCGCCTGCCGTTGGTTAGGGCCGGCACCGCCTGCCGTTGGTTAGGGCCGGCACCGCCTGCCGTTGGTTAGGGCCGGCACCGCCTGCCGCCGTTAGGGCCGGCACCGCCTGCCGCCGTTAGGGCCGGCACCGCCTGCCGCCGTTAGGGCCGGCACCGCCTGCCGCCGTTAGGGCCGGCACCGCCTGCCGCCGTTAGGGTCTGAGACTGTGTGTACTATGTACTGGGACAGGGACAGCAGTAGATGTCTTCTCTCCTCCTCACTAATACTTGTTTAACTGAATACAGCTTGACATTCAAAGATAAATAAATAATTTCTTTCCTTTTCAGTTTGCCTGCCTGCAGGTGTAGCTTATGTACCTCGGTGTGTGTGTGTGTGTGTGGTGTGTGGTGTGTGTGTGTGTGTGTGTACCTCAGTTTGTGTGTGTGTGTGTACCTCAGTTTGTGTGTGTGTGTGTGTGTGTGTGTGTGTGTGTGTGTGTGTGTGTGTGTGTGTGTGTGTGTGTGTGTGTGTGTGTGTACCTCAGTTTGTGTGTGTGTGTGTGTGTGTGTGTGTGTGTGTGTGTGTGTGTGTGTGTGTGTGTGTGTGTGTGTGTGTGTGTGTGTACCTTGATGTCGAACTGCAGGTAGCGCTGGTCCATCTCTCTGGAGACCACACTCTCTATGACCTCCACAGGAACCAGCTGGAAGCAGTCGTGCGCCGGGCAGAAGATGTTGTGAGCCTCCCCCTCCTGGATCTTCAGATTCAGAAACCTGAGAGACAGAGAGACAGAGAGAGAGAGAGAGAGAAAGAGACAGACAGAGAGACACAGAGAGACACAGAGAGACACAGAGAGACACAGAGAGACACAGAGAGAGAGAGAGAGAGAGAGAGAGAGACACACACACACAGAGTGACAGACAGACAGACAGAGACAGAGACAGAGAGAGACAGAAACAGACAGACAGACAGAGACAGAGAGAGACAGAGAGAGAGACAGAAACAGACAGACAGAGACAGAAACAGACAGACAGAGACAGACAGACAGACAGACAGAGACAGACAGACAGACAGACAGACAGACAGACAGACAGACAGACAGACAGACAGACAGACAGACAGAAACAGAGAGACAGACAGACAGAGACAGAGAGAGAGAGACAGAGAGAGACAGACAGAGACAGACAGAGACAGACAGACAGAAACAGACAGACAGTTAGACAGGCGTTTAAAGTTAAGTATCCCACTAGTGGTTTATCTTCCCCATAATTAATCACACTTAGACCTAGAAAAAACAACTAAGTAAAGATCAATGAAGAAACCCCAGAGATAAACTATCTGCATCCCAAATGGCACCCTATTCCCCATGTAGTGCCCTTCATTTCAACAGGGCACTGGTCAAAAGTAGTGCACTACGTAGGGAATAGAAGGTGCCAGTTGGGACGCAAGCCATTGTTTTATGGAAGCAATAAGCTCACCCTTCCCAGCATGCTCGGCAGAACTCGTGACCACATGACACGTCAACCGGTTCCTCGAAGATAGAGAGGGGGCACATGCAGATGCCACACTGTCAGAGAGACAGGGAGAAGAACACAATGTAAATGCTTACAGATCAATCGATTGATTGATTGTATTAATATAGTGCCATTCATCTTCAAGGACGCCCAGCCAACATTGATAAAATAAAATAAATATAGTATAAATATAATAAAAATGACTAAATAGCTACTTAGATATGTTTTGACAATCTAAAAAACAAAACAGTTCAACAATCTTTATGAACTTTTTTCTAAAACGGCACGGGGAGAAGAACACAGAACGGAGGAATGACAGGAAACACATATTTTGACAGGAATTACAAAGTCTCTTTAAGAGCAAAAATAAATGACAAAACTAACAAATGAAATAGCTGCTTAGATTGTCAGAGCATCAAGGAGAAGAGAAAAAACACAAGACTGACAGAACGACAGGCAATATTATAGATTCTGTTTAGTACATATTAAAATTTTAAAAACACAAATATCCTGCTTGGATACGTTTGAGGATCTGGCTACAGTTTTACAGTGTACAGGAAGTTCTTATAAACCAATACACTTTTTAGACCTGACTATCTGTGATGGTGGAGAACAACCAAGAAGAATGTCATCGTGTGTTTTGACAAAATGTCTATTCCATTAAAATACAATGCATTGCCCAGGCCTGCTCTACTCCACACACTGCTGCCTTGTCGTAGAGTCTGAAGAGGAACAACGGACTGTGAGGCACCCACTGGAATTAAACAATGACTGTATTGATCTCTGAAAGAGAAGCTTGTAATCACATCTACTGAAACCTTCAGAAAGGACCCTTGAGCAGAGAATTGGTCAATCAACAAAGTATGTAGCCTAACAGTCAGGTTCAGGACTGGCCTAGCTATTCACTGGAACAATACAACACAGTGTAACCTAACAGTCAGGTTCAGGACTGGAACAATACAACACAGTGTAACCTAACAGTCAGGTTCAGGACTGGAACAATACAACACAGTGTAACCTAACAGTCAGGTTCAGGACTGGAACAATACAACACAGTGTAACCTAACAGTCAGGTTCAGGACTGGAACAATACAACACAGTGTAACCTAACAGTCAGGTTCAGGACTGGAACAATACAACACAGTGTAACCTAACAGTCAGGTTCAGGACTGGAACAATACAACACAGTGTAACCTAACAGTCATGTTCAGGACTGGAACAATACAACACAGTGTAACCTAGCAGTTAGGTTCAGGACTGGCCTAGCTATTCACTGTTACAATACAACACAGTGTAACCTAACAGTCAGGTTCAGGACTGGCCTAGCTATTCACTGTTACAATACAACACAGTGTAGCCTAGCAGTTAGGTTCAGGACTGGCCTAGCTATTCACTGTTACAATACAACACAGTGTAACCTAACAGTCAGGTTCAGGACTGGCCTAGCTATTCACTGTTACAATACAACACAGTGTAGCCTAGCAGTTAGGTTCAGGACTGGCCTAGCTATTCACTGTTACAATACAACACAGTGTAGCCTAGCAGTTAGGTTCAGGAGTGGCCTAGCTATTCACTGGAACAATACAACACAGTGTAGCCTAGCAGTTAGGTTCAGGACTGGCCTAGCTATTCACTGTTACAATACAACACAGTGTAACCTAACAGGCAGGTTCAGGACTGGAACAATACAACACAGTGTAACCTAACAGTCAGGTTCAGGACTGGAACAATACAACACAGTGTAACCTAACAGTCAGGTTCAGGACTGGAACAATACAACACAGTGTAACCTAACAGTCAGGTTCAGGACTGGAACAATACAACACAGTGTAACCTAACAGTCAGGTTCAGGACTGGAACAATACAACACAGTGTAACCTAACAGTCAGGTTCAGGACTGGAACAATACAACACAGTGTAACCTAACAGTCAGGTTCAGGACTGGAACAATACAACACAGTGTAACCTAACAGTCAGGTTCAGGACCGGAACAATACAACACAGTGTAACCTAACAGTCAGGTTCAGGACTGGAACAATACAACACAGTGTAACCTAACAGTCGGGTTCAGGACTGGAACAATACAACACAGTGTAACCTAACAGTCAGGTTCAGGACTGGAACAATACAACACAGTGTAACCTAACAGTCAGGTTCAGGACTGGAACAATACAACACAGTGTAACCTAACAGTCAGGTTCAGGACTGGAACAATACAACACAGTGTAACCGAACAGTCAGGTTCAGGACTGGAACAATACAACACAGTGTAACCTAACAGTCAGGTTCAGGACCGGAACAATACAACACAGTGTAACCTAACAGTCAGGTTCAGGACCGGAAAAATACAACACAGTGTAACCTAACAGTCAGGTTCAGGACTGGAACAATACAACACAGTGTAACCTAACAGTCAGGTTCAGGAACAATACAACACAGTGTAGCCTAACAGTCAGGTTCAGGACTGGAACAATACAACACAGTGTAACCTAACAGTCAGGTTCAGGACTGGAACAATACAACACAGTGAAACCTAACAGTCAGGTTCAGGACTGGAACAATACAACACAGTGTAACCTAACAGTCAGGTTCAGGACTGGAACAATACAACACAGTGTAACCTAACAGTCGGGTTCAGGACTGGTACAATACAACACAGTGTAACCTAGCAGTCAGGTTCAGGAACAGTACAACACAGTGTAACCTAACAGTCAGGTTCAGGACTGGAAAAATACAACACAGTGTAACCTAACAGTCAGGTTCAGGACTGGAACAATACAACACAGTGTAACCTAACAGTCAGGTTCAGGACCGGAACAATACAACACAGTGTAACCTAACAGTCAGGTTCAGGACTGGAACAATACAACACAGTGTAACCTAACAGTCAGGTTCAGGAACAATACAACACAGTGTAGCCTAACAGTCAGGTTCAGGACTGGAACAATACAACACAGTGTAACCTAACAGTCAGGTTCAGGACTGGAACAATACAACACAGTGAAACCTAACAGTCAGGTTCAGGACTGGAACAATACAACACAGTGTAACCTAACAGTCAGGTTCAGGACTGGAACAATACAACACAGTGAAACCTAACAGTCAGGTTCAGGACTGGAACAATACAACACAGTGTAACCTAACAGTCAGGTTCAGGACTGGAACAATACAACACAGTGTAACCTAACAG
>NC_074702.1:2140230-2142858 GCF_029448725.1 Salvelinus fontinalis | reverse complement strand
TCTGAAGGCTGTACTCTCCACTCACAGCAGGTTCTCTAGGTCCCCAGTCTACAGCAGGAGAGATAGACAACACTAGTCAGGTAATACCCTTTACAGTCTGAAGGCTGTACTCTCCACTACAGCAGGTTCTCTAGGTCCCAGTCTACAGCAGGAGAGATAGACAACACTAGTCAGGTAATACCCTTTACAGTCTGAAGGCTGTACTCTCCACTACAGCAGGTTCTCTAGGTCCCCAGTCTACAGCAGGAGAGATAGACAACACTAGTCAGGTAATACCCTTTACAGTCTGAAGGCTGTACTCTCCACTACAGCAGGTTCTCTAGGTCCCCAGTCTACAGCAGGAGAGATAGACAACACTAGTCAGGTAATACCCTTTACAGTCTGAAGGCTGTACTCTCCACTACAGCAGGTTCTCTAGGTCCCAGTCTACAGCAGGAGAGATAGACAACACTAGTCAGGTAATACCCTTTACAGTCTGAAGGCTGTACTCTCCACTCCATCCTACAGCAGGTTCTCTAGGTCCCAGTCTACAGCAGGAGAGATAGACAACACTAGTCAGGTAATACCCTTTACAGTCTGAAGGCTGTACTCTCCACTACAGCAGGTTCTCTAGGTCCCAGTCTACAGCAGGAGAGATAGACAACACTAGTCAGGTAATACCCTTTACAGTCTGAAGGCTGTACTCTCCACTACAGCAGGTTCTCTAGGTCCCAGTCTACAGCAGGAGAGATAGACAACACTAGTCAGGTAATACCCTTTACAGTCTGAAGGCTGTACTCTCCACTACAGCAGGTTCTCTAGGTCCCAGTCTACAGCAGGAGAGATAGACAACACTAGTCAGGTAATACCCTTTACAGTCTGAAGGCTGTACTCTCCACTACATCCTCCAGCAGGTTCTCTAGGTCCCAGTCTACAGCAGGAGAGATAGACAACACTAGTCAGGTAATACCCTTTACAGTCTGAAGGCTGTACTCTCCACTACAGCAGGTTCTCTAGGTCCCCAGTCTACAGCAGGAGAGATAGACAACACTAGTCAGGTAATACCCTTTACAGTCTGAAGGCTGTACTCTCCACTACAGCAGGTTCTCTAGGTCCCCAGTCTACAGCAGGAGAGATAGACAACACTAGTCAGGTAATACCCTTTACAGTCTGAAGGCTGTACTCTCCACTACATCCTCCAGCAGGTTCTCTAGGTCCCCAGTCTACAGCAGGAGAGATAGACAACACTAGTCAGGTAATACCCTTTACAGTCTGAAGGCTGTACTCTCCACTACATCCTCCAGCAGGTTCTCTAGGTCCCCAGTCTACAGCAGGAGAGATAGACAACACTAGTCAGGTAATACCCTTTACAGTCTGAAGGCTGTACTCTCCACTACAGCAGGTTCTCTAGGTCCCCAGTCTACAGCAGGAGAGATAGACAACACTAGTCAGGTAATACCCTTTACAGTCTGAAGGCTGTACTCTCCACTACAGCAGGTTCTCTAGGTCCCCAGTCTACAGCAGGAGAGATAGACAACACTAGTCAGGTAATACCCTTTACAGTCTGAAGGCTGTACTCTCCACTACAGCAGGTTCTCTAGGTCCCAGTCTACAGCAGGAGAGATAGACAACACTAGTCAGGTAATACCCTTTACAGTCTGAAGGCTGTACTCTCCACTACATCCTCCAGCAGGTTCTCTAGGTCCCCAGTCTACAGCAGGAGAGATAGACAACACTAGTCAGGTAATACCCTTTACAGTCTGAAGGCTGTACTCTCCACTACAGCAGGTTCTCTAGGTCCCAGTCTACAGCAGAGAGACAATCTGGTCAGCAACTGCAAATTAGGGCAAAGCAATCATTTATTCCAGTCTTTTGTCTACAGAGGGAAAAAATACTCTCGCTCACTAGTCTCTTTCAAACTAAGGTACAAGGAGAGAATGAGGAAAGGTTCGGCTTCTCTCAGCCCCCTATCCGCACGGGCTTCTCTCAGTGCCCTATCCGTACGGGCTTCTCCCAGTCCCCTATCTGTACGGGCTTCTCCCAGTCCCCTATCCGTACGGGCTTCTCTCAGTCCCCTATCCGTACGGGCTTCTCTCAGTCCCCTATCCGTACGGGCTTCTCTCAGTCCCCTATCCGTACGGGCTTCTCTCAGTCCCCTATCCGTACGGGCTTCTCTCAGTCCCCTATCCGTACGGGCTTCTCCCAGTCCCCTATCTGTACGGGCTTCTCCCAGTCCCCTATCCGTACGGGCTTCTCCCAGTCCCCTATCCGTACGGGCCTCTCTCAGTGCCCTATCCGTACGGGCTTCTCTCAGTCCCCTATCTGTACGGGCTTCTCTCAGTCCCCTATCCGTACGGGCTTCTCTCAGTCCCCTATCCGTACGGGCTTCTCTCAGTCCCCTATCCGTACGGGCTTCTCTCAGTCCCCTATCCGTACGGGCTTCTCTCAGTGCCCTATCTGTACGGGCTTCTCTCAGTGCCCTATCTGTACGGGCTTCTCTCAGTCCCCTATCCGCTAGGGCTTCTCCCAGTCCCCTATCCGTACGGGCTTCTCTCAGTCCCCTATCCGTACGGGCTTCTCTCAGTCCCCTATCCGTACGGGCTTCTCTCAGTCCCCTATCCGTACGGGCTTCTCTCAGTCCCCTATCCG
>NC_074702.1:2120230-2135230 GCF_029448725.1 Salvelinus fontinalis | reverse complement strand
CTGTAGAGCTACCCTCCTATAGGTTCACCCCAACCCTGTTCCTGTAGAGCTACCGTCCTATAGGTTCACCCCAACCCTGTTCCTGTAGAGCTACCGTCCTATAGGCTCCCCCAACCCTGTTCCTGGAGAACTACTACCCTCCTATAGGTTCACTCCAACACTGTTCCTGTAGAGCTACCGTCCTATAGGTTAACCCCAACCCTGTTCCTGTAGAGCTACCGTCCTATAGGCTCCCCCAACCCTGTTCCTGGAGAACTACTACCCTCCTATTGGTTCACTCCAAGCCTGTTCCTGTAGAGCTACCGTCCTATAGGTTCACTCCAAGCCTGTTCCTGGAGAGCTACCCTCCTATAGGTTCACTCCAACCCTGTTCCTGTAGAGCTACCCTCCTATAGGTTCACCCCAACCCTGTTCCTGTAGAGCTACCGTCCTATAGGTTCACCCCAACCCTGTTCCTGTAGAGCTACCGTCCTATAGGCTCCCCCAACCCTGTTCCTGGAGAACTACTACCCTCCTATAGGTTCACTCCAACACTGTTCCTGTAGAGCTACCGTCCTATAGGTTCACCCCAAGCCTGTTCCTGTAGAGCTACCGTCCTATAGGCTCCCCCAACCCTGTTCCTGTAGAGCTACCCTCCTATAGGTTCACCCCAACACTGTTCCTGTAGAGCTACCGTCCTATAGGTTCACCCCAAGCCTGTTCCTGTAGAGCTACCGTCCTATAGGTTCACTCCAACACTGTTCCTGTAGAGCTACCGTCCTATAGGTTCACCCCAAGCCTGTTCCTGGAGAGCTACCCTCCTATAGGTTCACTCCAACACTGTTCCTGTAGAGCTACCGTCCTATAGGTTCACTCCAAGCCTGTTCCTGTAGAGCTACCGTCCTATAGGTTCACTCCAAGCCTGTTCCTGGAGAGCTACCCTCCTATAGGTTCACTCCAACACTGTTCCTGTAGAGCTACCGTCCTATAGGTTCACTCCAAGCCTGTTCCTGGAGAGCTACCGTCCTATAGGCTCCCCCAACCATGTTCCTGGAGAACTACTACCCTCCTATAGGTTCACTCCAAGCCTAATCTAGCACACCTGATTCTAATAATTAGCAGTTTATTTTTTTAAATCAGGTTGGAGTGAAAACCTACAGGAGGGTAGCTCTCCTGGAACAGGATTGGAGAGCCCTGGCCTAAGGGAAAGGGGATTAAGGGAACAAGTGTCTATGGGGTAGGGCTACGGGGAGAAGTGTCTATGGGGTAGGGCTACAGGGAGAAGTGTCTATGGGGTAGGGCTACAGGGAGAAGTGTCTATGGGGTAGGGCTACGGGGAAAAGTGTCTATGGGGTAGGGCTACAGGGAGAAGTGTCTATGGGGTAGGTCTACGGGGAGAAGTGTCTATGGGGTAGGGCTACGGGGAGAAGTGTCTATGGGGTAGGGCTACGTGAAGTGTCTATGGGGTAGGGCTACAGGGAGAAGTGTCTATGGGGTAGGGCTACGGGGAGAAGTGTCTATGGGGTAGGGCTACGGGGAGAAGTGTCTATGGGGTAGGGCTACAGGGAGAAGTGTCTATGGGTAGGGCTACGGGGAGAAGTGTCTATGGGTAGGGCTACGGGGAGAAGTGTCTATGGGGTAAGGCTACGGGGAGAAGTGTCTATGGGGTAGGGCTATGTGGTAGGGCTATGGGGAGAAGTGTCTATGGGGTAGGGCTATGGGAAGTGCCTAGCAGAAGTGTCTAAGGGGTAGGGCTATGAGAAGTGTCTATGGGGCAGGGCTATGAGAAGTGTCTAAGGGCTATGGGAAGTGCCTAGCAGAAGTGTCTAAGGGCTATGGGAAGTGCCTAGCAGAAGTGTCTAAGGGGTAGGGCTATGAGAAGTGTCTATGGGGCAGGGCTATGAGAAGTGTCTATGGGGCAGGGCTATGAGAAGTGTCTAAGGGGTAGGGCTATGAGAAGTGTCTAAGGGGTAGGGGTATGAGAAGTGTCTAAGGGCTATGAGAAGTGTCTAAGGGGTATGTGAAGTGTCTAAGGGGTATGTGAAGTGTCTAAGGGCTATGTGAAGTGTCTAAGGGGTATGTGAAGTGTCTAAGGGGTATGTGAAGTGTCTAAGGGGTATGTGAAGTGTCTAAGGGGTATGTGAAGTGTCTAAGGGGTATGTGAAGTGTCTAAGGGCTATGTGAAGTGTCTAAGGGGTATGTGAAGTGTCTAAGGGGTATGTGAAGTGTCTAAGGGGTATGAGAAGTGTCTAAGGGCTATGGGAAGTGTCTAAGGGGTATGTGAAGTGTCTAAGGGGTATGTGAAGTGTCTAAGGGGTATGTGAAGTGTCTAAGGGGTATGTGAAGTGTCTAAGGGGTATGTGAAGTGTCTAAGGGCTATGAGAAGTGTCTAAGGGGTATGTGAAGTGTCTAAGGGGTATGTGAAGTGTCTAAGGGGTATGTGAAGTGTCCAAGGGGTATGAGAAGTGTCTAAGGGGTCGGGCTATGTGGCAGGGCTATGAGTTGTGTCTATGGGGTAGGGCTATGAGTTGTGTCTATGGGGTCGGGCTATGTGGCAGGGCTATGAGTTGTGTCTATGGGGTAGGGCTACGAGTTGTGTCTTTGGGGTAGGGCTATGAGAAGTGTCTACGGGGTAGGGCTATGAGTTGTGTCTATGGGGTAGGGCTATGAGTTGTGTCTATGGGGTAGGGCTATATGGCAGGGCTAAGGGGTCGGGGCTATGAGTTGTGTCTATGGGGTAGGTCTAAGGGGTAGGGGCTATGAGTTGTGTCTATGGGGTAGGTCTAAGGGGTAGGGGCTATGAGTTGTGTCTATGGGGTAGGGCTAAGGGGTAGGGGCTATGAGTTGTGTCTATGGGGTAGGTCTAAGGGGTAGGGGCTATGAGTTGTGTCTATGGGGTAGGTCTAAGGGGTAGGGGCTATGAGTTGTGTCTATGGGGTAGGTCTAAGGGGTAGGGGCTATGAGTTGTGTCTATGGGGTAGGTCTAAGGGGTCGGGGCTATGAGTTGTGTCTATGGGGTAGGTCTAAGGGGTAGGGGCTATGAGTTGTGTCTATGGGGTAGGTCTAAGGGGTAGGGGCTATGAGTTGTGTCTATGGGGTAGGTCTAAGGGGTAGAGGCTATGAGTTGTGTCTATGGGGTAGGGCTAAGGGGTAGGGGCTATGAGTTGTGTCTATGGGGTAGGTCTAAGGGGTAGGGGCTATGAGTTGTGTCTATGGGGTAGGTCTAAGGGGTAGGGGCTATGAGTTGTGTCTATGGGGTAGGTCTAAGGGGTAGGGGCTATGAGTTGTGTCTATGGGGTAGGTCTAAGGGGTCGGGGCTATGAGTTGTGTCTATGGGGTAGGTCTAAGGGGTCGGGGCTATGAGTTGTGTCTATGGGGTAGGTCTAAGGGGTCGGGGCTATGAGTTGTGTCTATGGGGTAGGGGCTATGAGTTGTGTCTATGGGGTAGGTCTAAGGGGTCGGGGCTATGAGTTGTGTCTATGGGGTAGGGGCTATGAGTTGTGTCTATGGGGTAGGTCTAAGGGGTAGGGGCTATGAGTTGTGTCTATGGGGTAGGGCTATGAGTTGTGTCTATGTAGCAGGGCTAAGGGGTCGGGGTTCGCACCTCAACACACTTCTTCATCCCTGAGGCGGCTGCGTAGTGCAGCGATGTATTCTTCTTGTTATCAGTAGCGTTGACGTTGGCGTTCTCATACTCTCCCCGGTCCAGCTTGGCTCCGGTCCATTTCAGGATGATCTGCAGACACTCTGCCCTCTTCATCTCGTCCAGCTCGGGCCGGGCCAGCCGCGGCTGCAGAGCCCCCTCCCCCATTAGGATGTGGGAGCCCATACAGAGGAGATGGAGGGACGTCTCATTGTGAACGTTACGCTTGTTGGGGTTGCCGTCCTTACTGAAGAGAAAGGACCTGGTAGGGAGAGGGGAAGGAAAAGGGAACATGGTTTACTTGGTACTAATATGACCCTGAAAACGTCACAGTCACCCTTAAAGGGATTGTTCAGGATTTTGGCAATGAGGTCCTACGTCTACTTCCCCAGATTCAGATGAACTTGTGGATACCATTTTTATGTCTCTGCGTTCAGGTTGAAGGAAGTTGCCAACTAGCGTTTGCGCAATGACTTGAAGTCTATGGGAACGGCTAACGTGCTAGCTGTTCCTGTAGACTTCCAGCCATTGCGCTAACACTAGTTAGCATTGGCTCACAAAACTGGATGCAGAGACATAAAAAAGATATCCACAAGTTTCTCACACTCTGGGGAAGTCCCGAACTATCCCTTTAAGTACAAGTACAGAGTGAGTACCTCAGACTATTTTTACTATAGTGAAGTAATATTTGATGTGTATATACAGTATATATATATACAGTACACACACACACACACACACACACACACACACACACACACACACCCCTCACATGAGACTCGTAAATAAGACTAGCCTATTAAAATGTTTATATC
Organism: Salvelinus fontinalis; assembly: GCF_029448725.1. Taxonomy (NCBI): domain Eukaryota; kingdom Metazoa; phylum Chordata; class Actinopteri; order Salmoniformes; family Salmonidae; genus Salvelinus; species Salvelinus fontinalis. The sequence goes on along the minus strand of NC_074702.1, from coordinate 2,130,793 downwards.
TGACTCCATCACGATAAATAGCAATATGCAAGAGACTACAGTTTTATTTTTTATTTCACCTGTATTTAACCAGGTAGGCTCGTTGAGAACAAGTTCTCATTTACAACTGCGACCTGGTCAAGATAAAGCAAAGCAGTGCGACACAAACAACAACACAGAGTTACACATAAACAAACATACAGTCAATAACACAATTGTTGAGTTACAGCAATAGACCGTGGAGAAATGTCTGAACGGAATTCTAAATACAAGTGTATTTAATTACTTTGTCAAATGAATGGATTCACATTCAAGGCATAAAGCTTCACTTACAAAGCATTAACAAGCATTACAAGGCATTATTCTAAGCATGGTCAGAGAGAGATGAAGAATGCCAGGGCCCAGAGGTCATGGGAGAGATGAAGAATGCCAGGGCCCAGAGGTCATGGGAGAGATGAAGAATGCCAGGGCCCAGAGGTCATGGGAGAGATGAAGAATGCCAGGGCCCAGAGGTCATGGGAGAGATGAAGAATGCCAGGGCCCAGAGGTCATGGGAGAGATGAAGAATGCCAGGGCCCAGAGGTCATGGGAGAGATGAAGAATGCCAGGGCCCAGAGGTCATGGGAGAGATGAAGAATGCCAGGGCCCAGAGGTCATGGGAGAGATGAAGAATGCCAGGACCCAGAGGTCATGGGAGAGATGAAGAATGCCAGGGCCCAGAGGTCATGGGAGAGATGAAGAATGCCAGGGCCCAGAGGTCATGGGAGAGATGAAGAATGCCAGGGCCCAGAGGTCATGGGAGAGATGAAGAATGCCAGGGCCCAGAGGTCATGGGAGAGATGAAGAATGCCAGGGCCCAGAGGTCATGGGAGAGATGAAGAATGCCAGGGCCCAGAGGTCATGGGAGAGATGAAGAATGCCAGGGCCCAGAGGTCATGGGAGAGATGAAGAATGCCAGGACCCAGAGGTCATGGGAGAGATGAAGAATGCCAGGGCCCAGAGGTCATGGGAGAGATGAAGAATGCCAGGGCCCAGAGGTCATGGGAGAGATGAAGAATGCCAGGGCCCAGAGGTCATGGGAGAGATGAAGAATGAGTGTAGGTTTCTCACCACAGCAAGTCAGGAACATAAGAGAAAGAACAATGAATCTAAGACACCTTTATAACATCTGAGTTGTTTGGATTCAAATTTTGACTTGTTGACCAATAGTATTACTGTAAAGTTAACCTCAGATATCAGACCAATAGGATGTAACCCCTGCTCCTCAGAGGTGAGACACTGGGGGGGGTCGGAGAGATCAACACAGAGAATGTTGAATTCCTAAGAGAACACAGAGAATGTTGAATTCCTAAGAGAACACAGAGAATGCTGAATTCCTAAGAGAACACAGAGAATGCTGAATTCCTAAGAGAACGCAGAGAATGCTGAATTCCTAAGAGAACACAGAGAATGCTGAATTCCTAAGAGAACGCAGAGAATGCTAAATTCCTAAGAGAACGCAGAGAATGTTGAATTCCTAAGAGAACACAGAGAATGTTGAATTCCTAAGAGAACACAGAGAATGCTGAATTCCTAAGAGAACACAGAGAATGCTGAATTCCTAAGAGAACACAGAGAATGTTGAATTCCTAAGAGAACACAGAGAATGCTGAATTCCTAAGAGAACGCAGAGAATGCCGAATTCCTAAGAGAACGCAGAGAATGCCGAATTCCTAAGAGAACACAGAGAATGTTGAATTCCTAAGAGAACACAGAGAATGCTGAATTCTTAAGGGAACACAGAGAATGCTGAATTCCTAAGGGAACACAGAGAATGCTGAATTCCTAAGGGAACACAGAGAATGTTGAATTCCTAAGGCAACACAGAGAATGCTGAATTCCTAAGGGAACACAGAGAATGTTGAATTCCTAAGAGAACACAGAGAATGCTGAATTCCTAAGAGAACACAGAGAATGCTGAATTCCTAAGGGAACACAGAGAATGCTGAATTCCTAAGAGAACGCAGAGAATGTTGAATTCCTAAGAGAACGCAGAGAATGTTGAATTCCTAAGAGAACACAGAGAATGTTGAATTCCTAAGAGAACACAGAGAATGCTGAATTCCTAAGGGAACACAGAGAATGTTGAATTCCTAAGAGAACACAGAGAATGCTGAATTCCTAAGAGAACACAGAGAATGTTGAATTCCTAAGAGAACACAGAGAATGCTGAATTCCTAAGGGAACACAGATGATATTCTTGCATACAGTTGATAAGAAGAGTCCCTTCAGGGACTGCTCTACATCACGAGCACCTGACTGTCTGAAAGTGGGGGTGCAATTGTCTTTAAAAAATAATAATAGAATTAAACATTTTAAATTATGTATTTATTTTAAACCATATTTCTGAACAGAACACACCTGTTTTTCTTAGGTTCTGCTACTAATTATATTGAACTCAAATAATCAAAAATGGAACACAAGGCGAGAAAAAAAATGGTGCATTTATCTCGGCCCATAAGCCAACAGCGCTCGACAATGCCTAATTTATTATAACCATCACAGATAACAAATCATAAATATCCCCATATATACAGTGCCTTCAGAAAGTATTCACACCCCTTGACTTTCTCCACATTTTGTGTTACAGCCTGAATTTAATATGGATTACATTGAGATGTTGTCATCACTGGCCTACACACAATACCGCATAATGTTGAAGTGGAATTTTACTAATTAATTATAAATGAAAAGCTGAAATGTCTTGAGTAAAGAAGTATACAACCCCTTTGTTATTGCAAGTCTCAATGAGCCCAGGAGTAAAACTTCGCTTAACAAGTCACATAATAAGTTGCAATTTCAAGCACAAAGACGAGGGAGCCTATGGACCACTAGGCCTATGGACCACTAGAGTCAACATGTAGGACCACTAGAGACAACATGTAGGACCACTAGAGTCTACATGTAGGCCTATGGACCGCTAGAGTCAACATGTAGGCCTATGGACCACTAGGACTACGGACCACTAGAGTCAACATGTAAGACTAGGGACCACTAGGCCTATGGACCACTAGAGTCAACATGTAAGACTAGGGACCACTAGGCCTATGGACCACTAGAGTCAACATGTAGGACTAGGGAACACTAGAGTCAACATGTAGGCCTACGGACCGCTAGAGTCAACACGTAGGACTATGGACCACTAGAGTCAACATGTAGGACCACTAGAGTCAACATGTAGGACTAAGGACCGCTAGAGTCAACATGTAGGACTATGGAACACTGGAGTCAACATGTAGGACCACTAGAGTCAACATGTAGGACCACTAGAGTCTACATGTAGGCCTATGGACCGCTAGAATCAACATGTAGGCCTATGGAACACTAGAGTCAACATGTAGGCCTATGGAACACTAGAGTCAACATGTAGGACTACGTACCACTAGAGTCAACATGTAGGACTATGGAACACTAGAGTCAACACGTAGGACTATGGAACACTAGAGTCAACACGTAGGACTATGGAACACTAGAGTCAACACGTAGGACTATGGACCACTAGAGTCAACACGTAGGACTATGGACCACTAGAGTCAACATGTAGGACTATGGACCACTAGAGTCAACATGTAGGACTATGGACCACTAGAGTCAACATGTAGGACCACTAGAGTCTACATGTAGGCCTATGGACCGCTAGAATCAACATGTAGGCCTATGGAACACTAGAGTCAACATGTAGGACTACGTACCACTAGAGTCAACACGTAGGACTATGGAACACTAGAGTCAACACGTAGGACTATGGAACACTAGAGTCAACACGTAGGACTATGGACCACTAGAGTCAACATGTAGGACTATGGACCACTAGAGTCAACATGTAGGACCACTAGAGTCAACATGTAGGACCACTAGAGTCTACATGTAGGCCTATGGAACACTAGAGTCAACATGTAGGACTACGTACCACTAGAGTCAACACGTAGGACTACGGAACACTAGAGTCAACACGTAAGACTACGGAACACTAGAGTCAACACGTAAGACTACGGAACACTAGAGTCAACACGTAAGACTATGGACCACTAGAGTCAACACGTAAGACTATGGACCACTAGAGTCAACACGTAGGACTATGGACCACTAGAGTCAACACGTAGGACTATGGACCACTAGAGTCAACACGTAGGACTATGGACCACTAGAGTCAACACGTAAGACTACTAGAGTCAACACGTAGGACTACTAGAGTCAACACGTAGGACTACGGACCGCTAGAGTCGACGCGTAGGACTACGGACCGCTAGAGTCGACGCGTAGGACTACGGACCGCTAGAGTCGACGCGTAGGACTACGGACCGCTAGAGTCGACGCGTAGGACTACGGACCGCTAGAGTCGACGCGTAGGACTACGGACCGCTAGAGTCGACGCGTAGGCCTACGGGCCGCTAGAGTCGACGCGTAGGCCTACGGGCCGCTAGAGTCGACGCGTAGGCCTACGGGCCGCTAGAGTCGACGCGTAGGCCTACGGGCCGCTAGAGTCGACGCGTAGGCCTACGGGCCGCTAGAGTCGACGCGTAGGCCTACGGGCCGCTAGAGTCGACGCGTAGGCCTACGGGCCGCTAGAGTCGACGCGTAGGACCTACGGGCCGCTAGAGTCGACGCGTAGGCCTACGGGCCGCTAGAGTCGACGCGTAGGCCTACGGGCCGCTAGAGTCGACGCGTGGGCCTACGGGCCGCTAGAGTCGACGCGTGGGCCTACGGGCCGCTAGAGTCGACGCGTGGGCCTACGGGCCGCTAGAGTCGACGCGTGGGCCTACGGGCCGCTAGAGTCGACGCGTGGGCCTACGGGCCGCTAGAGTCGACGCGTGGGCCTACGGGCCGCTAGAGTCGACGCGTGGGCCTACGGGCCGCTAGAGTCGACGCGTGGGCCTACGGGCCGCTAGAGTCGACGCGTGGGCCTACGGGCCGCTAGAGTCGACGCGTGGGCCTACGGGCCGCTAGAGTCGACGCGTGGGCCTACGGGCCGCTAGAGTCGACGCGTGGGCCTACGGGCCGCTAGAGTCGACGCGTGGGCCTACGGGCCGCTAGAGTCGACGCGTGGGCCTACGGGCCGCTAGAGTCGACGCGTGGGCCTACGGGCCGCTAGAGTCGACGCGTGGGCCTACGGGCCGCTAGAGTCGACGCGTGGGCCTACGGGCCGCTAGAGTCGACGCGTGGGCCTACGGGCCGCTAGAGACGACGCGTGGGCCTACGGGCCGCTAGAGTCGACGCGTGGGCCTACGGGCCGCTAGAGTCGACGCGTGGGCCTACGGGCCGCTAGAGTCGACGCGTGGGCCTACGGGCCGCTAGAGTCGACGCGTGGGCCTACGGGCCGCTAGAGTCGACGCGTGGGCCTACGGGCCGCTAGAGTCGACGCGTAGGCCTACGGGCCGCTAGAGTCGACGCGTAGGCCTACGGGCCGCTAGAGTCGACGCGTAGGCCTACGGGCCGCTAGAGTCGACGCGTAGGCCTACGGGCCGCTAGAGTCGACGCGTAGGCCTACGGGCCGCTAGAGTCGACGCGTAGGCCTACGGGCCGCTAGAGTCGACGCGTAGGCCTACGGGCCGCTAGAGTCGACGCGTAGGCCTACGGGCCGCTAGAGTCGACGCGTAGGCCTACGGGCCGCTAGAGTCGACGCGTAGGCCTACGGGCCGCTAGAGTCGACGCGTAGGCCCACGGGCCGCTAGAGTCGACGCGTGGGCCCACGGGCCGCTAGAGTCGACGCGTAGGCCCACGGGCCGCTAGAGTCGACGCGTGGGCCCACGGGCCGCTAGAGTCGACGCGTGGGCCCACGGGCCGCTAGAGTCGACGCGTGGGCCCACGGGCCGCTAGAGTCGACGCGTGGGCCCACGGGCCGCTAGAGTCGACGCGTGGGCCCACGGGCCGCTAGAGTCGACGCGTGGGCCCACGGGCCGCTAGAGTCGACGCGTGGGCCCACGGGCCGCTAGAGTCGACGCGTGGGCCTACGGGCCGCTAGAGTCGACGCGAAGGCCTACGGGCCGCTAGAGTCGACGCGTAGGCCTACGGGCCGCTAGAGTCGACGCGTAGGCCTACGGGCCGCTAGAGTCGACGCGTAGGCCTACGGGCCGCTAGAGTCGACGCGTAGGCCTACGGGCCGCTAGAGTCGACGCGTAGGCCTACGGACCGCTAGAGTCGACGCGTAGGACTACGGACCGCTAGAGTCGACGCGTAGGACTACGGACCGCTAGAGTCGACGCGTAGTACTACGGACCGCTAGAGTCGACGCGTAGTACTACGGGCCGCTATAGTCGACGCGTAGTACTACGGGCCGCTAGAGTCGACGCGTAGGCCTACGGGCCGCTAGAGTCGACGCGTAGGCCTACGGGCCGCTAGAGTCGACGCGTAGGCCTACGGGCCGCTAGAGTCGACGCGTAGGCCTACGGGCCGCTAGAGTCGACGCGTAGGCCTACGGGCCGCTAGAGTCGACGCGTAGGCCTACGGGCCGCTAGAGTCGACGCGTAGGCCTACGGGCCGCTAGAGTCGACGCGTAGGCCTACGGGCCGCTAGAGTCGACGCGTAGGCCTACGGGCCGCTAGAGTCGACGCGTAGTACTACGGACCGCTAGAGTCGACGCGTAGGACTACGGACCGCTAGAGTCGACGCGTAGTACTACGGACCGCTAGAGTCGACGCGTAGGACTACGGACCGCTAGAGTCGACACGTAGGACTACGGACCGCTAGAGTCGACACGTAGGACTACGGACCGCTAGAGTCGACACGTAGGACTACGGACCGCTAGAGTCGACACGTAGGACTACGGACCGCTAGAGTCAACACGTAGGACTACGGACCGCTAGAGTCAACACGTAGGACTACGGACCGCTAGAGTCAACACGTAGGACTACGGACCGCTAGAGTCAACACGTAGGACTACGGACCGCTAGAGTCAACACGTAGGACTATGGAACACTGGAGACAAAGTAAATTAACGTTGGCTTCAAGAAAAAAATGGCAATTTTTTTCTGAGCACATTCCACCAAATAGTTTTCCTGTATTTAAATAAATAAAAAAGTGACAATGGTAGAAATGCATTATTTGGTGGATATATTACTTACCAAAGCAGAGCCATTTTATCGAGGTACAAATATCCTGTGCTTTTTCATGTTTTCATTGCCCGTAGACGTATACAGGCGACATCGTAACCGCGAAGCGCATATGGGACTCAGCCAGGACTGTTACTTTAGTAACTGAATGAAAACATTTAAATAATGTGATTTAACCGATAGATGTAGGGGGAAAATAGATAGCAAAAAAAAATCTAAAATTGTGTTTTATTTTTTTATCTACAGATTTAATCATGTAGTATTAAGGCCTAGTGATTATTTCTCAGTATCTACTTGAGAGCTACTCATTGACAACCCCCGAGCTACCGGACACACAGTTTTCTACAGTGGTTCAACCTTTGGTAAGCTGATGGAAGGCTACTCTGAGTCAATGGGAGAATCTCAAATGCATTCTCAAAACCCATTTGGATGAGAAAGCCAGAGGTCCCTTCCTTCTGACCTTCTCCTCCAAATCAGGGTTTTTGAGAAGGAAGTGAGGAGAGAGGACGTGAGCAAATTGAGATTCTCCCACTGACTCCGAGTAGCCTTCCAGAGGCTGTGGACACAGAGAACCCGCAGCTCGTACTCATCATGGTTCGGCAAAGTGAAACATCAATTTGCTGGTGGTGCACGGCGGTCGCTCAGAGAAGCAGTCCTGTGGGAAGAGTTAAAACAGACAAGATGGCGGCTGCTCTCTACAGTAATGGTTAGCCCAGGGGCTACTGTCAACTCCACTGTTATGATGAAAACACTCTTATCTGACTTTAACCGTTTGACTCATTTATCCTCTCTACGGTCTAGAAAACCCCCATGTCCACAGTAATAACCAACCACAAGCTTACAGAGGACCACGGACACCAGTATTGACGGCCAACAATCGATTACCAATAACAACATAGAATTAAAGGTCTCTCTGAGCGTGTGATGAACTGAAAGAGTGCTGAAACAGGAGTACACACAGCTACTCTGACAAGTCCAGCCAAAAACACCAAGTCTGTGTAGGTAGGGGACCTGGTCAAAAGAAGTGTACTACATAGAGGATAGGAGACCATTTGAGTCGCATTCCTAAGTAAAATGACAGTATGATGAAGAATGCTGGACAAAATGAGAGTCTCAGCGTCAATGTAGTTCACTGCAAGTTGTCCTAGAGAAATAACACACACACAGACAGACACAGGCACAGGCATAGGCACAGGCGTGCACACACACACACACACACTATCACGCCCTATTAAACCTTCATATAATGTATAGCACTAAGTAGTAGCTTTCTAGAAACTGGTACCCTGATATAGAACTACATCCTGTTGGAATCCTTCAGAAATGCCTCGTGTGCTTCCTTTTTTTAAATGGAATATTATTTAATTAGGCAAGTCAGTTAAGAACAAATTCTTATTTACAATGACGGCCTACCGGGGAACAGTGGGTTAACTGACGGCCTACCGGGGAACAGTGGGTTAACTGACGGCCTACCGGGGAACAGTGGGTTAACTGACGGCCTACCGGGGAACAGTGGGTTAACTGACGGCCTACCGGGGAACAGTGGGTTAACTGACGGCCTACCGGGGAACAGTGGGTTAACTGACGGTCTACCGGGGAACAGTGGGTTAACTGACGGCCTACCGGGGAACAGTGGGTTAACTGACGGTCTACCGGGGAACAGTGGGTTAACTGACGGCCTACCGGGGAACAGTGGGTTAACTGGCGGCCTACCGGGGAACAGTGGGTTAACTGACGGTCTACCGGGGAACAGTGGGTTAACTGACGGCCTACCGGGGAACAGTGGGTTAACTGACGGCCTACCGGGGAACAGTGGGTTAACTGACGGCCTACCGGGGAACAGTGGGTTAACTGACGGCCTACCGGGGAACAGTGGGTTAACTGACGGCCTACCGGGGAACAGTGGGTTAACTGACGGCCTACCGGGGAACAGTGGGTTAACTGACGGCCTACCAGGGAACAGTGGGTTAACAGGCAGCCTACCGGGGAACAGTGGGTTAACTGCCTTGTTCAAGGGGCAGAATGACAGATTTTTACCTTGTCAGCTCGGGGGATTCGATCTAGCAACCTTTCCGTAAACTGACCCAACGCTCTAACCACTAGGCTACCTGCCCAACGCTCTAACCACTAGGCTACCTGCCCAACGCTCTAACCACTAGGCTACCATTCCCAACGCTCTAACCACTAGGCTACCTGCCCAACGCTCTAACCACTAGGCTACCTGCCCAACGCTCTAACCACTAGGCTACCATTCCCAACGCTCTAACCACTAGGCTACCTGCCCAACGCTCTAACCACTAGGCTACCTGCCCAACGCTCTAACCACTAGGCTACCTGCCCAACGCTCTAACCACTAGGCTACCTGCCCAACGCTCTAACCACTAGGCTACCATGCCCAACGCTCTAACCACTAGGCTACCTGCCCAACGCTCTAACCACTAGGCTACCTGCCCAACGCTCTAACCACTAGGCTACCTGCCCAACGCTCTAACCACTAGGCTACCATGCACAACGCTCTAACCACTAGGCTACCACGCCGACCGCTCTAACCACTAGGCTACCATGCCGACCCCTCCTTTGAAGTGATCACCTACCTGAACTGGCTGGGTCAGTAGAAGTAATATAATGGTAACCTTGGCTTCCACCTGTCCAAATCATTTACAGATCTGTGCTTAGCTCAATGCAACAAGGAAGGAAGGGTGGATATCTAACATATTGCCCCTAGTGTTAGAGACTGGAGGAACTAGTAGTGAGACCCTACAGTCCAGGTTGTCACTCCCTGTTTCAGTAGGATGTCTAACGTATTGTAACAGGGGCCCCTGGTGTTAGAGACTGGAGGAACTAGTAGAGGAGCCCTACAGTCCAGGTTGCAGTCCACTTCCTGTTTCAGTAGGATATCTAACGTATTGTAACAGGGGCCCCTAGTGTTAGAGACTGGAGGAACTAGTAGAGGAGCCCTACAGTCCAGGTTGCAGTCCACTTCCTGTTTCAGTAGGATGTCTAACGTATTGTAACAGGGGCCCCTAGTGTTAGAGACTGGAGGAACTAGTAGAGGAGCCCTAGAGTCCAGGTTGTCACTTCCTGTTTCAGTAGGATATCTAACGTATTGTAACAGGGGCCCCTAGTGTTAGAGACTGGAGGAACTAGTAGAGGAGCCCTACAGTCCAGGTTGTCACTCCCTGTTTCAGTAGGATATCTAACGTATTGTAACAGGGGCCCCTAGTGTTAGAGACTGGAGGAACTAGTAGAGGAGCCCTACAGTCCAGGTTGCAGTCCACTTCCTGTTTCAGTAGGATGTCTAACGTATTGTAACAGGGGACCCTAGTGTTAGAGACTGGAGGAACTAGTAGAGGAGCCCTACAGTCCAGGTTGCAGTCCACTTCCTGTTTCAGTAAAATATCTAACGTATTGTAACAGGGGCCCCTAGTGTTAGAGACTGGAGGAACTAGTAGAGGAGCCCTACAGTCCAGGTTGTCACTCCCTGTTTCAGTAGGAT
>NC_074702.1:2089970-2120143 GCF_029448725.1 Salvelinus fontinalis | reverse complement strand
TCCTGGACACAGAGAGCAGGGAATAGCTGCTACCACATAGGCTTCATACAGCTAAAAAGGTGCTTTATACAGCTAAAAAGGTGTTTTATACAGCTAAAAAGGTGCTTTATACAGCCAAAAAGGTGTTTTATACAGCTAAAAAAGTGCTTTATACAACTAAAAAGGTGCTTTATACAGCTAAAAAGGTGCTTCATAGAGCTAAAAAAGGTGATTTATACAGCTAAAAAGGTGCTTTATACAGCTAAAAAAGTGCTTTATACAACTAAAAAGGTGCTTTATACAGCTAAAAAGGTGCTTCATAGAGCTAAAAAAGGTGTTTTATACAACTAAAAAGGTGCTTTAAACAACTAAAATGGTGCTTCCTACAGCATAAATGTAGTGGTGAATAACTCCCATTTGAAAAGCCATTGAAAACAAAAAAGTGAAAAACAATCCCCATTTCTAATACTTGACAAGTCATCTTTTAAAAACGAACCGCTTAATTTCATCACTTTTCTTTTTTTAAGCATGTTTTCGTCTGTCTGTGCTTTGTTTGCGTGCAACTCGCTGCCACCATTTTGTCCTTTGGGGATAATAACAATCAACTGAATGTCATTTCCAAGTCGTCACGGTAACCTAAATGCTACTATCTCAGCTGACTGGCTGTTGCTGGATAAATAAAAAGGTTAAACAAACGGCCAGATAAATACATTGAATTAGCGGTGAAACCAAACACGCCTGTTTGTTGCTGGGTCCAGACAAAAGACATTCAGGACGAAACGTAAGGTTGCACAACAAAACTGCAGGAGCAGACAATGCTGTCGTCAAGGCAAAGGGTGGCTATTTGAAGAATCTCAAATATAAAATATATTTTGATTTTTTTTTAAATGTTTTCTACATGATTCCATATGTGTTATTTCATAGTGTTGATGTCTTCACTATCCTTCTACACGGTAGAAAATAGTACAAATAAAGAAAGACCCTGAGTAGGTGTTCTAAAACTTTTGACCGGTGGTGTATATATTTAGTTTTTGCTCAGAAAACTTGGGCGGCCAAATAAAATCACGTTAGGAAACCTTGCTGTAACCCCATCACACAGAGGGAAGTACAGTTTTAGCTTCTTTGTTAAATAAAACATTTTCCCCCAGGTTCTTTCCCCCGTTTTCATATTTCAGGTTATTAAACACGTTTCATGACTCATAAATGTCCGATGACTTCATACAGGTAGATGGGCCAGAGAGTCAGGTAACACTGTATATATTTTAAAAAAGGGAGACAGGTATCCGTCGTGTCCTCACCTGATGAGTCGTGTCATGGCGTGCCTGGCGGCATAGTGCAGAGGAGTGTTATGCTGGTAGGGTTCGCCATATGAAGTGTTGGGGTCCAGGCTCTCTTTAAACTGGGGGCTCCCCTCGTACAGCTGATAGGCCAGACCCTCGTCACCGTTGATCAGAGCCTTGCGGAACTTGGTGGCCGTGTTCCCCATCTCGCCCCTCAGATTCTACCGGGAGGAGCTTCAACCTGAAGGGGTTTGGGTGATATTCAACCTGACCGACTGCAAAAGAACAGCATACCGAAGCTCCTGAGGGAAGACAGAGAGGATAGAGAGGAAATTACAGCCAAATGAAATGGAACTGGGCCTAAGAGCAGACAGAGAGGATAGAGAGGAAATTACAGCCAAATGAAATGGAACTGGGCCTAAGAGCAGACAGAGAGGATAGAGAGGAAATTACAGCCAAATGAAATGGAACTGGGCCTAAGAGCAGACAGAGAGGATAGAGAGGAAATTACAGCCAAATGAAATGGAACTGGGCCTAAGAGCAGACAGAGAGGATAGAGAGGAAATTACAGCCAAATGAAATGGAACTGGGCCTAAGAGCAGACAGAGAGGATAGAGAGGAAATTACAGCCAAATGAAATGGAACTGGGCCTAAGAGCAGACAGAGAGGATAGAGAGGAAATTACAGCCAAATGAAATGGAACTGGGCCTAAGAGCAGACAGAGAGGATAGAGAGGAAATTACAGCCAAATGAAATGGAACTGGGCCTAAGAGCAGACAGAGAGGATAGAGAGGAAATTACAGCCAAATGAAATGGAACTGGGCCTAAGAGCAGACAGAGAGGATAGAGAGGAAATTACAGCCAAATGAAATGGAACTGGGCCTAAGAGCAGACAGAGAGGATAGAGAGGAAATTACAGCCAAATGAAATGGAACTGGGCCTAAGAGCAGACAGAGAGGATAGAGAGGAAATTACAGCCAAATGAAATGGAACTGGGCCTAAGAGCAGACAGAGAGGATAGAGAGGAAATTACAGCCAAATGAAATGGAACTGGGCCTAAGAGCAGACAGAGAGGATAGAGAGGAAATTACAGCCAAATGAAATGGAACTGGGCCTAAGAGCAGACAGAGAGGATAGAGAGGAAATTACAGCCAAATGAAATGGAACTGGGCCTAAGAGCAGACAGAGAGGATAGAGAGGAAATTACAGCCAAATGAAATGGAACTGGGCCTAAGAGCAGACAGAGAGGATAGAGAGGAAATTACAGCCAAATGAAATGGAACTGGGCCTAAGAGCAGACAGAGAGGATAGAGAGGAAATTACAGCCAAATGAAATGGAACTGGGCCTAAGAGCAGACAGAGAGGATAGAGAGGAAATTACAGCCAAATGAAATGGAACTGGGCCTAAGAGCAGACAGAGAGGATAGAGAGGAAATTACAGCCAAATGAAATGGAACTGGGCCTAAGAGCAGACAGAGAGGATAGAGAGGAAATTACAGCCAAATGAAATGGAACTGGGCCTAAGAGCAGACAGAGAGGATAGAGAGGAAATTACAGCCAAATGAAATGGAACTGGGCCTAAGAGCAGACAGAGAGGATAGAGAGGAAATTACAGCCAAATGAAATGGAACTGGGCCTAAGAGCAGACAGTGAAGATAGAGAGGAAATTACAGCCAAAGAAATGGAACTGGGCCTAAGGACAGACAGAGAAGATAGAGAGGAAATTACAGCCAAAGAAATGGAACTGGGCCTAAGGACAGACAGTGAAGATAGAGAGAAAATTACAGCCAAAGAAATGGAACTGGGCCTAAGGACAGACAGTGAAGATAGAGAGGAAATTACAGCCAAAGAAATGGAACTAGTTCTAGGTTTGTGATTCCATCAGACCATAACAATACATCATGCTCGCATTTAGGAGGGTGCAATGCATGGAATAACATTCAGGAGGGTGCAATGCATGGGATAACATTCAGGAGGGTGCAATGCATGGGATAACATTCAGGAGGGTGCAATGCATGGAATAACATTCAGGAGGGTGCAATGCATGGAATAACATTCAGGAGGGTGCAATGCATGGAATAACATTCAGGAGGGTGCAATGCATGGAATAACATTCAGGAGGGTGCAATGCATGGAATAACATTCAGGAGGGTGCAATGCATGGAATAACATTCAGGAGGGTGCAATGCATGGAATAACATTCAGGAGGGTGCAATGCATGGAATAACATTCAGGAGGGTGCAATGCATGGAATAACATTCAGGAAGGTGCAATGCATGGAATAACATTCAGGAGGGTGCAATGCATGGAATAACATTCAGGGGGGTGCAATGCATGGAATAACATTCAGGAGGGTGCAATGCATGGAATAACATTCAGGAGGGTGCAATGCATGGAATAACATTCAGGAGGGTGCAATGCATGGAATAACATTCAGGAGGGTGCAATGCATGGAATAACATTAAGGAGGGTGCAATGCATGGAATAACATTCCATGCATGCGACCCAGATTTCAACAACAACAGGATGTCTCAAACCAAACATAGGTTAACCAGAAAAAAAAATGGCTTTAGCTAAAGACTGTCACATTTCAACTGTCAATCTGATTTACCCTAACAACAAGCTTTTCCATTGACAACAAACACAATATCATTGAATCCTACAAAACCAGCCAACTTACCAACAACAAAACAGGGGGAGAAGAGTAGCCTAACTGGCTAACTGCAAGTCCAAACCATAAAAGCCCTGACTGAGGAGGAAGAGAGGCTGCTTCCACACAAGTCTCCTTTCCACCCATACACCGTGTTGTTCTGCTAGAGCTAATGCTATTTTCTGACTAGCTCACCGTGCCAGATCATCTCATGGGGGGGGGGGGGAGACAGAGAGACAGAGAGAGAGAGAGACAGAGAGAGAGAGAGAGACAGATAGAGAGGGAGAGAGAGAGAGGGGAGAGAGAGAGAGAGACAGAGAGACAGAGAGACAGAGAGACAGAGAGACAGAGAGACAGAGAGACAGAGAGAGAGAGACAGATAGAGAGAGAGAGAGAGAGGGATAAGACTTCCTCTTGTATCACCAGGGGCTTCCTGCTTCCCTCAGCCAACTGTCCTCACCCTGAGACCAGGGCCCAGGACCAAATTGAATCGTATTCCCTATGTAGTGCACTACTTTTGACCAGAGCCCAATGGGCCATGGTCAAAAGTAGTGCACTAAATAGGGAAAAGGGTGCCATTTGGAACTAACGATAAGACCCATTGTGGACTTGGACTCCACCGATGCCATATGTTGTTATGTCGTTGTGGGCACACAGGCACAGGGCAGTGGGCAGGGACATGCTCCTACTACCATCCTGTTCTGCTCACAATAGGGACATCTCTACAGTACCCAGACAGGCTGTAGGAGACAGGACCCAGACAGAGTGTAGGAGACAGGACCCAGACAGAGTGTAGGAGACAGGACCCAGACAGAGTGTAGGAGACAGGACCCAGACAGAGTGTAGGAGACAGGACCCAGACAGAGTGTAGGAGACAGGACCCAGACAGAGTGTAGGAGACAGGACCCAGACAGAGTGTAGGAGACAGGACCCAGACAGAGTGTAGGAGACAGGACCCAGACAGAGTGTAGGAGACAGGACCCAGACAGAGTGTAGGAGACAGGACCCAGACAGAGTGTAGGAGACAGGACCCAGACAGAGTGTAGGAGACAGGACCCAGACAGAGTGTAGGAGACAGGACCCAGACAGGATGGAGGAGACAGGACCCAGACAGGCTGTAGGAGACAGGAGACAGGACCCAGACAGGCTGTAGGAGACAGGACCCAGACAGAGTGTAGAAGACAGGACCCAGACAGAGTGTAGGAGACAGGACCCAGACAGAGTGTAGGAGACAGGACCCAGACAGAGTGTAGGAGACAGGACCCAGACAGAGTGTAGGAGACAGGAGACAGTACCCAGACAGGCTGGAGGAGACAGGACCCAGACAGGCTGGAGGAGACAGTAGCCAGACAGGCTGGAGGAGACAGTAGCCAGACAGGCTGTAGGAGACAGTACCCAGACAGGCTGTAGGAGACAGTACCCAGACAGAGTGTAAGAGACAGTACCCAGACAGGCTGGAGGAGACAGTACCCAGACAGGCTGGAGGAGACAGTAGCCAGACAGGCTGGAGGAGACAGTAGCCAGACAGGCTGTAGGAGACAGTACCCAGACAGGCTGTAGGAGACAGTACCCAGACAGAGTGTAAGAGACAGTACCCAGACAGGCTGTAGGAGACAGTACCCAGACAGGCTGGAGGAGACAGTACCCAGACAGGCTGGAGGAGACAGTACCCAGACAGGCTGTAGGAGACAGTAGCCAGACAGGCTGTAGGAGACAGTAGCCAGACAGGCTGGAGGAGACAGTAGCCAGACAGGCTGGAGGAGACAGTACCCAGACAGAGTGTAAGAGACAGTACCCAGACAGAGTGTAAGAGACAGTACCCAGACAGAGTGTAAGAGACAGTACCCAGACAGGCTGGAGGAGACAGTACCCAGACAGAGTGGAGGAGACAGTACCCAGACAGAGTGGAGGAGACAGTACTCAGACAGGCTGGAGGAGACAGTAGCCAGACAGGCTGGAGGAGACAGTAGCCAGACAGGCTGGAGGAGACAGTACCCAGACAGGCTGTAGGAGACAGTACCCAGACAGGCTGTAGGAGACAGTACCCAGACAGGCTGTAGGAGACAGTACCCAGACAGGCTGTAGGAGACAGTACCCAGAGAGGCTGTAGGAGACAGTACCCAGAGAGGCTGTAGGAGACAGTACCCAGAGAGGCTGTAGGAGACAGTACCCAGACAGGCTGTAGGAGACAGTACCCAGACAGGCTGTAGGAGACAGTACCCAGACAGGCTGTAGGAGACAGTACCGAGACAGGCTGGAGGAGACAGTAGCCAGACAGGCTGGAGGAGACAGTACCCAGACAGAGTGTAAGAGACAGTACCCAGACAGAGTGTAAGAGACAGTACCCAGACAGAGTGTAAGAGACAGTACCCAGACAGAGTGTAAGAGACAGTACCCAGACAGGCTGATAGTTTTATTGTGGGACCTGTTGGGGCTGTTTTTGATGGTTATATTGTGGGACCTGTTGGGGCTGTTTTTGATGGTTATATTGTGGGACCTGTTGGGGCTGTTTTTGATGGTTATATTGTGGGACCTGTTGGGGCTGTTTTTGATGGTTATATTGTGGGACCTGTTGGGGCTGTTTTTGATAGTTTTATTGTGGGACCTGTTGGGGCTGTTTTTGATGGTTTTATTGTGGGACCTGTTGGGGCTGTTTTTGATGGTTATATTGTGGGGCCTGTTGGGGCTGTTTTTGATGGTTTTATTGTGGGACCTGTTGGGGCTGTTTTTGATGGTTTTATTGTGGGACCTGTTGGGGCTGTTTTTGATGGTTTTATTGTGGGACCTGTTGGGGCTGTTTTTGATGGTTTTATTGTGGGACCTGTTGGGGCTGTTTTTGATGGTTTTATTGTGGGACCTGTTGGGGCATGTTTTTGATGGTTTTATTGTGGGACCTGTTGGGGCTGTTTTGATGGTTATATTGTGGGACCTGTTGGGGCTGTTTTGATGGTTTTATTGTGGGGTCTGTTGGGGCTGTTTTTGATGGTTTTATTGTGGGACCTGTTGGGGCTGTTTTTGATGGTTTTATTGTGGGACCTGTTGGGGCTGTTTTTGATGGTTTTATTGTGGGACCTGTTGGGGCTGTTTTGATGGTTTTATTGTGGGGCCTGTTGGGGCTGTTTTTGATGGTTTTATTGTTGGGGCTGTTTTTGATGGTTTTATTGTTGGGGCTGTTTTTGATGGTTTTATTGTGGAGCCTGTTGGGGCTGTTTTTGATGGTTTTATTGTGGGGCCTGTTGGGGCTGTTTTTGATGGTTTTATTGTGGGACCTGTTGGGGCTGTTTTGATGGTTTTATTGTGGGACCTGTTGGGGCTGTTTTTGATGGTTTTATTGTGGGACCTGTTGGTGCTGTTTTTGATGGTTTTATTGTGGGGCCTGTTGGGGCTGTTTTTGATGGTTTTATTGTGGGACCTGTTGGGGCTGTTTTGATGGTTTTACTGTGGGACCTGTTGGGGCTGTTTTTGATGGTTTTATTGTGGGGCCTGTTGGGGCTGTTTTTGATGGTTTTATTGTGGGACCTGTTGGGGCTGTTTTTGATGGTTTTATTGTGGGGCCTGTTGGGGCTGTTTTTGATGGTTATATTGTGGGACCTGTTGGGGCTGTTTTTGATGGTTTTATTGTGGGGCCTGTTGGGGCTGTTTTTGATGGTTATATTGTGGGGCCTGTTGGGGCTGTTTTGATGGTTTTATTGTGGGACCTGTTGGGGCTGTTTTTGATGGTTTTATTGTGGGGCCTGTTGGGGCTGTTTTGATGGTTTTATTGTGGGACCTGTTGGGGCTGTTTTTGATGGTTTTATTGTGGGACCTGTTGGAGCTGTTTTTGATGGTTTTATTGTGGGACCTGTTGGTGCTGTTTTTTATGGTTTTATTGTGGGACCTGTTGGGTCTGTTTTTGATGGTTTTATTGAGGGACCTGTTGGGGCTGTTTTGATGGTTTTATTGTGGGACCTGTTGGGGCTGTTTTTGATGGTTTTATTGTGGGGTCTGTTGGTGCTGTTTTTGATGGTTTTATTGTGGGACCTGTTGGGGCTGTTTTTGATGGTTTTATTGTGGGGCCTGTTGGGGCTGTTTTTGATGGTTTTATTGTGGGGTCTGTTGGGGATGTTTTGATGGTTTTATTGTGGGACCTGTTGGTGCTGTTTTTGATGGTTTTATTGTGGGACCTGTTGGGGCTGTTTTTGATGGTTTTATTGTGGGGTCTGTTGGGGCTGTTTTTGATGGTTTTATTGTGGGGCCTGTTGGGGCTGTTTTTGATGGTTATATTGTGGGACCTGTTGGGGCTGTTTTTGATGGTTTTATTGTGGGGCCTGTTGGGGCTGTTTTTGATGGTTATATTGTGGGGCCTGTTGGGGCTGTTTTGATGGTTTTATTGTGGGACCTGTTGGGGCTGTTTTTGATGGTTTTATTGTGGGGCCTGTTGGGGCTGTTTTGATGGTTTTATTGTGGGACCTGTTGGGGCTGTTTTTGATGGTTTTATTGTGGGACCTGTTGGAGCTGTTTTTGATGGTTTTATTGTGGGACCTGTTGGTGCTGTTTTTTATGGTTTTATTGTGGGACCTGTTGGGTCTGTTTTTGATGGTTTTATTGAGGGACCTGTTGGGGCTGTTTTGATGGTTTTATTGTGGGACCTGTTGGGGCTGTTTTTGATGGTTTTATTGTGGGGTCTGTTGGTGCTGTTTTTGATGGTTTTATTGTGGGACCTGTTGGGGCTGTTTTTGATGGTTTTATTGTGGGGCCTGTTGGGGCTGTTTTTGATGGTTTTATTGTGGGGTCTGTTGGGGATGTTTTGATGGTTTTATTGTGGGACCTGTTGGTGCTGTTTTTGATGGTTTTATTGTGGGACCTGTTGGGGCTGTTTTTGATGGTTTTATTGTGGGGTCTGTTGGGGCTGTTTTTGATGGTTTTATTGTGGGGCCTGTTGGGGCTGTTTTGATGGTTTTATTGTGGGGCCTGTTGGGGCTGTTTTTGATGGTTTTATTGTGGGGCCTGTTGGGGCTGTTTTTGATGGTTTTATTGTGGGACCTGTTGGGGCTGTTTTTGATGGTTTTATTGTGGGGCCTGTTGGGGCTGTTTTTGATGGTTTTATTGTGGGGCCTGTTGGGGCTGTTTTTGATGGTTTTATTGTGGGACCTGTTGGGGCTGTTTTTGATGGTTATATTGTGTGATTAAATGGTTGAAAATGGGAACACTGTCTACCAGGCGCCCATGGCTTCTGAATCAAGTCCACCTACTGCAAACAGCGCAAGACGAATTGAAAAACAGAAATTTCTACAGAAATGTTTGATGATCGACTAGGAATGCCTTGAAGAAGATTGGCCAGTCGATCTCAATCGACCGGTTGGTGACCACTGCTCTATGCACTTCCTGATGAACTCAAGTCACTGAGTCAGTGTACACGTCAATGTTATTCTCAGAGGCAACCTGGAACCCATCCCAGTCCGCGTGATCACATCCCAGTCCATCAGGAAGCAGAGATTCCGATTGGTCAAACCAACATTGAACAGTCACTTCTTCTGCTTTGTTTACACACAGACAGACAAATTCAGAATTATTTTTTCTCTCCACTAATTGTTCTTTTGACCAATCAGATCATTTCTGGAAAATATTGGATGTGAAAAGATCTAGTGTGATACCCAATGGGATAGACGATTCTCTTCTCATCTTGAAAAAAAACCTTGTACTAACAATGTGGAAGTCAATCAATCCACCATCATCATCATTGACACAACAGAACAAGTCTAATTATTGAAATAGCCTGGGAACCCGAGAAAAACAAATTCAATACAATTTAAGGCTAAGTGGCAAACAACAATGAAGGCAGTATGAATGGAGTTGTGAGCATGCAGGTCCGGGCAGGTGAGATGTACTCATTGTTTGTCTCTTAACACAAGTTACAATTCTTAGAAGTCCCCTAGTTTTGCTGATGCTGCATGAGATGTCCAGTTGAGTGACGTGATAAATCTGATTGAACATTCATGAATAGCGGGTGCCAGGTACCCTAGCTATTAGAACTGTCAAATGGTTTGGAGGTCTATGCTGGATCTGGCCTGGTTTCATGACATTGTGTCAGTCTAGTGGTAGCTAGAGATTTCTCATCATCTAGTTCAGGGATGGGCAACTTTGATGGGGGTTGGGGACGCAAAAAAACAGAACTCTTCATGAGTGGCTGCAGTGGCTTATGGGTCTTACAAGCCCAAAAAGTTTTAGCTAATTTCCTGCAATTCGACAAATTGTTCCATAAGGTGCAGGCAAATATTTGCCGTTTTTAATATAATAACTGATGATCAATGGCCCCACCCTTGTCGGTAATTCGACCATACTACAATCTTAGATAAATTAGCTGAACGCTAGACTACCAATAAAACATTTCAATGCTGACATGGGCTTAACACATTTTCGAAATTGCACCTTTGTCTTCTATTATTATAACTCTCAACAGTAATTTGAGACCCCGAATTAGTCCTCCCCAAAAATAAGGTTGAAGATACTGCCCACTATGCACATTTTGTACCAAGGCGGAAGTTAGAAATAACACGTTTCTTGGAAACACTGGGTCACTTGACAACTTGTTGATACTAGTGTTCAATCTTTGATAAGAACGTACAACTAACTTGGCAAACATGATAGCAAGCTAGCTATTTATTATCTAAAAACGGTCAACCAAATCACTGTCCACATTCGCACTGCCTTTTCAAAGGTGATCATGTTTGCATGTTCATCGCCTGACTGCTTGCTAATCAGTAGCAACCAAGATATTCAACAACAGACAAAGTAGCAATGCCCAGAGCCAGACTTGACTGTAAAGATTAATTTTAGGCCATTACGGGATATCAAGTGGCTGGCATGTTTTGTAACTAGCATTGTTGTGTATCTACCTAGTCAGCTTCATCATCCAACTTTTAGTTGTTTCAACGAAAGCCAACATTTTAAAACGTACAATGGTACTTACTAGTCAATTACTTACTAATTGTTCATGTTTGTAAACTAGTTAGCGAACACATATCGTGTGTTTAGGCAGATTAGCTAGCTAAATTATCGTTAGCTAGCCAACTAGCTAAAGTTAGCTAGCTGTTTTGACCTAGCTAGCTACCTGGAGAAAGCTAACTAACTAGCCATCGTTAGCTAACAACTCGCAGCAGTTGACAGTGACTAGCTAGCAAATGTCATGGTTTTTTTATTACTAAAAATGAACTACACTTCTGGCTTTTGTGTTTGTTAATTAGCAAGATAAAAAAATAAAAAGATTACCTAGCTAACTAGACTTACAAAATAGGCTCTTGCGGTTCCCCAGAATGTCGTCCTGCTGCCAGTGACTATTCCCTATTCTTCTGTCAGGCAATGCTGATATTCCATATTGCGTGTGTAGTCAAAAGCTTTTGTTGTTCTTCTAGCTGTTAGTCTGCTTGTGTTGCTGGCTGTGGGCACTCTGCCCTCCCTCTGTTGTTGTTAGTCACTGACGCTCAAATCACCAGACTGCCAGTTGAGTGTTATCAGGAATCAGAGCTGCGCTGTAAATTGCAGGATGTTTACGTTCTAGGAAGTTTGAGGTCAAATAATGATTCATTTTTGTCTAAGAATCTTTCAAAATATTTTTATGTAAACACTTGCTCATTTCCTGTCTGTTTACTTTAAATTAACCGGTAAACGCTTCCACGCTTCCAGAAAGTGAATGTTCCACAGGAAAACAAATGAGTGGTTTTCTCTTGTACAACTAGCACTTGTAACTTTCTCCCACTCGAGGGCGGCAGAGTCCATCAATTCAATGGCCATGCTTCTCTTGGTCCTGGCTTTCTCAAGCAATGTATCTATCTATATATAAATAAATCAATGGGTGGATTCGATTATGCTGAGCCGCGGGGCACTGGTATATGGCCCGTGACGTGAAGGCGTTAAACTGTGCGGGAGGAGCTCCTTTCTCTAATAGAACAGTAATCTGCGCCACTCTGTCATGTTGTCAAGGCAACATGATGCATCGTCCAGAAACATAGGCAAAAATATCTTTGTTCCATAAAATATATGTTTGAATTTTCAAAAGAGTTTTTATTGGCAAGGCAGATAAAGCGTTTTTTTATCAAAAGCAATCCTTTTTACATGTGAAAACAGAATACTAATTCACAGAATCCTCATTACTCCACGTGCTTAGATACAGGGCACAGACATCAGTTCAACGTCTAGTTTTGATTTACATTTGGTTGAGTTGTCAACTAACTTGAATTCAACATGAAATTAACAAAAAAAAATCACTATATCATTGGATTTAGGTTAAAAAAAAGTTGTCTGAAAAAAAGAGGAAAATCCCTTATGTAACAGTATAACTTAACTTAGTCCATCCCCTCGACCCGACCCGGGCGCGAACCAGGGACCCTCTGCACACATCAACAACAGTCACCCACGAAGCATCGTTACACTTACATGGATGATTTCTTTTTTGCAAATCGAATCAGTTTTCCACATTGATTCAACATAATTACATATATTTTTTTATTTAAATGATGTAAGTGTAACGGATGTGAAATGGCTAGCTAGTTAGCGGGTACGCGCTAGTAGCATTTCAATCAGTTACGTCACTTGCTCTGAGACTTTAAGTAGGGTTTCCCCTTGCTCTGCAAGGGCCGTGGCTTTTGTGGAGCGATGGGTAACGATGCTTCGTGGGTGACTGTTGTTGATGTGTGCAGAGGGTCCCTGGTTTGCGCCCGGGTCGGGGCGAGGGGACGGTTTAAAGTTATACTGTTACATAGATACAATGTTGATTAAACTAGTTGTTGTCCAGTGGGTAATTGGGGATGGGTCGAAATATACAGAATGGAGGGAAATGGGGGAGGGTCTTGCTTTTTCAATTTCAGTCAAGGGGAGGATTTTTTATTTATTTTTATTTTTATGTAGCCCAGTGGATGGTCATGTAATTTGTAATTGATTAAATGTAAATATTTCTGTGTTTTAAAAATAGTTGCTTATTGGGCTATATATCCATGTGTGCCCGATGCCACCCCACATCTATGATTCTCTGGTGAGTGCACAATATCAAGTTCACCTATAGGCTATTTAGTGTGATCTCAATCAAATGATCCATAGCCTATATAGGCTAAAGGGTACTAAGTGCATGCTGGGAGAAACACAGAGCAAAGTTATATTTCTAAGATATCTGCTAGTATGGTATATATACAATTATAAACTGAGTGGTTCGAGCCCTGAATGCTGATTGGCTGACAGCTGTGGTATATCAGACCGTATACCATGTGTATGACAAAACATTTATTTTTACTGCTCTAATTAAGTTGGTAACCAGTTTATAATAGCAATAAGGCACCTAAGGGCTTTGTGGTACATGGCCAATATAGCACGGCTAAGGGCTGTGTCCAGGCACTCCGCGATGCGTCGTGCATAAAGAACAGCCCTTAGCCGTGGTATATTGGCCATACGCCACACCCCCTCGTGCCTTATTGCTTAACTAGGCTGCATTAAACACTGAAATGGATATTCCAACCCTGAGCCCCGCCTACTCTGCTCTTGCTGATCCAAAACGGGTTTGTGTGCTGCTTAACCAATGGCTGTGCTGTGTGCTGCCTAACCAATGGCTGTGCTGAGTGCTGCCTAACCAATGGCTGTTCTGTGTGCTGCTTAACCAATGGCTGTGCTGTGTGCTGCCTAACCAATGGCTGTGCTGAGTGCTGCCTAACCAGTGGCTGTGCTGTGTGCTGCTTAACCAATGGCTGTGCTGTGTGCTGCCTAACCAATGGCTGTGCCGTGTGCTGCCTAACCAATGGCTGTGCTGAGTGCTGCCTAACCAATGGCTGTGCTGAGTGCTGCCTAACCAATGGCTGTGCTGTGTGCTGCTTAACCAATGGCTGTGTTGTGTGCTGCTTAACCAATGGCTGTGCTGTCTGCTGCCTAACCAATGGCTGTGTTGTGTGCTGCTTAACCAATGGCTGTGCTGAGTGCTGCTTAACCAATGGCTGTGTTGTGTGCTGCTTAACCAATGGCTGTGCCGTGTGTTGCCTAACCAATGGCTGTGCTGTGTGCTGCTTAACCAATGGCTGTGCTGTCTGCTGCTTAACCAATGGCTGTGCTGAGTGCTGCTTAACCAATGGCTGTGCTGGGTGCTGCTTAACCAATGGCTGTGCTGTGTGCTGCTTAACCAATGGCTGTGCCGTGTGTTGCCTAACCAATGGCTGTGCTGAGTGCTGCTTAACCAATGGCTGTGCTGTGTGCTGCTTAACCAATGGCTGTGCCGTGTGCTGCTTAACCAATGGCTGTGCTGTGTGCTGCTTAACCAATGGCTGTGCTGTCTGCTGCTTAACCAATGGCTGTGCTGAGTGCTGCTTAACCAATGGCTGTGCTGTCTGCTGCCTAACCAATGGCTGTGCTGTCTGCTGCCTAACCAATGGCTGTGCTGTCTGCTGCCTAACCAATGGCTGTGCTGAGTGCTGCTTAACCAATGGCTGTGCTGTGTGCTGCTTAACCAATGGCTGTGCTGTCTGCTGCCTAACCAATGGCTGTGCTGTCTGCTGCCTAACCAATGGCTGTGCTGTCTGCTGCCTATGATGGCAGTTCAGGACGAGAGTCAAAGGTTTCTTCCCATTTATTTATTTTGCTTAAGGCCCTAGTCCAAAATAAATCCACTCTCTTACACGTGGACTAGCCTCTAGGCTGTTCTGTTCAGTTTGACAAGGAGAGCACGAAGATGAGAAGGAAGACTGGAGGTCAACTTTAATAGCTGGCTACTACTACACTTGATTTTATAAAAAAAAACAATATGTTTCTTGCCCATTATGTATTTATCAGAGTTATTGACCTCATAATAAGCCAGATTCAATTACCTTACATTAAGGATCTGAAACTTGAAGCAGTAACTGCAGGACAATCAATTAGACTATAGGCTGCTACCATAGTACCAGAGATGTGTCAGTCAATTCCTCCACCCACCACACACTCTTTAAATAGCCTACCTACATGTCACTGAGGGGCTGTTAAGTTAAAACCAAGACTCAAATATGAGGGGTTATGAGAGGGTATGCCATAGGCCTACCTTTTATGAAAGAAAATTGTAAAAAGCACAGGCCTACCCATTGTTAGCTTATAAACAGATCTAATTATACTAAGTGAGCAATAACAGGGCTTTGGTACGGCGATGCTTTCTGCTAGAAACAAGCTGCAAAGTACCCTGGGAAAGATGTGACTCCGATGCATTATGGGAATATCACTGTTTAATTTCTTTGACGTTCAGAGCTCTGTCGTTGGGTTAAGCTCTATTGTTGGGTTAAGCTCTGTCATTGGGTTAAGCTCTATTGTTGGGTTAAGCTCTATTGTTGGGTTAAGCTCTGTTGTTGGGTTAAGCTCTATTGTTGGGTTAAGCTCTATTGTTGGGTTAGGCTCTGTCATTGGGTTAAGCTCTGTCATTGTGTTAAGCTCTGTCTTTGGGTTAAGCTCTATTGTTGGGTTAAGCTCTATTGTTGGGTTAAGCTCTGTTGTTGGGTTAAGCTCTATTGTTGGGTTAAGCTCTATTGTTGGGTTAAGCTCTGTCATTGGGTTAAGCTCTGTCATTGGGTTAAGCTCTGTCATTGGGTTAAGCTCTGTCATTGTGTTAAGCTCTGTCGTTGGGTTAAGCTCTATTGTTGGGTTAAGCTCTGTCATTGGGTTAAGCTCTATTGTTGGGTTAAGCTCTATTGTTGGGTTAAGCTCTGTCGTTGGGTTAAGCTCTATTGTTGGGTTAAGCTCTATTGTTGGGTTAAGCTCTATTGTTGGGTTAAGCTCTATTGTTGGGTTAAGCTCTGTCATTGTGTTAAGCTCTATTGTTGGGTTAAGCTCTATTGTTGGGTTAAGCTCTATTGTTGGGTTAAGCTCTGTCATTGGGTTCAGCTCTGTCATTGGGTTAAGCTCTGTCATTGGGTTAAGCTCTGTCATTGGGTTCAGCTCTGTCATTGGGTTAAGCTCTGTCATTGGGTTAAGCTCTGTCATTGGGTTAAGCTCTGTCATTGGGTTCAGCTCTGTCATTGGGTTCAGCTCTGTCATTGGGTTAAGCTCTGTCATTGGGTTCAGCTCTGTCATTGGGTTAAGCCTGTCACTGGGTTCAGCTCTGTCATTGGGTTCAGCTCTGTCATTGGGTTAAGCTCTGTCATTGGGTTCAGCTCTGTCATTGGGTTAAGCTCTGTCATTGGGTTCAGCTCTGTCATTGGGTTAAGCTCTGTCATTGGGTTAAGCTCTGTCATTGGGTTAAGCTCTGTCATTGGGTTCAGCTCTGTCATTGGGTTCAGCTCTGTCATTGGGTTAAGCTCTGTCATTGGGTTCAGCTCTGTCATTGGGTTAAGCCTGTCATTGGGTTCAGCTCTGTCATTGGGTTCAGCTCTGTCATTGGGTTAAGCTCTGTCATTGGGTTCAGCTCTGTCATTGGGTTAAGCTCTGTCATTGGGTTCAGCTCTGTCATTGGGTTAAGCTCTGTCATTGGGTTCAGCTCTGTCATTGGGTTCAGCTCTGTCATTGGGTTAAGCTCTGTCATTGGGTTAAGCTCTGTCATTGGGTTAAGCTCTGTCATTGGGTTAAGCCACGGGAAGAAGAGTAGCCGGTTAAAGCTTACATTTTTTGGGGGTCAGTAGGCCTACTCTGTCTGGGGAGGAATGGTAGGCCTAACTTTTGAAAGTACCATGCTCAGATTCATAATGAAGTCTTAGATTAGATTATTTGCAAATGGGGACAGTTTTGTTGCAAACAAGACACAGTGATTTGGCCTTGGAGAAATACGATAAGACGAACACATAGGCCCGTCTCGCTGTCCGTTCTTAGCCTGGAAGATTCCGCTAATGTGTCAAACGACGTAGAATTCCCTGAAACGTTAATAAAATCTTGGACCTACAAATAACGATGATAGATTCATGCAATGCTTTTAAATATTTAACCAGATTCTTTCCGCCCCTACTCTTGTCCATAGTGGTCTACGAACCCAGAATCTTCTGGACCGCAGCCCTGTTGCGCAATCAAAAAATTCCTTTGTTGTCATGTAATGCTTACAGGATGAAGAACGGTTCCTAAAACTGCGTCTCTATTGGCTCTGGTCTGTCCAAGACGTGAGGTTAAATGGTAGACGCTCTCTGCTATCCACTTTGTTTTAATTGTTATTTTGGGTGTATGGGAGGGGGGGGGGTCACTTGTTTTTTCCACCCTCAAGCATTCTGGGAGGGTTTAGGTCAAAATATTTTGCTGAAGGGAAGGACCATCCATTTTCATATCAGAGATGTCTGCTATTCTCCATGTAACCCTTATTATAAATAATGTTCTCTCCTTTACATCACTTTTAGTAGAGTTGGCCGTGGGTCAGAGTGGGGCACCTGGTTCAAGCCCTGGAAGCAGCCCGGTTCCAAACCCAATGCAATTCACTTTCACCTGAGCCCGGAACAGATACATTAGAATCTCCTCATTGTTCTCAATGTGGGATGTGATTGTGTGCTGTTAGGCTCAGAGCTTTCTATTTACATAGGATAGGTCTAACATTCTGATCATGGTTCGAAATCCAGCCATTTTAAACTATTCCATGACACTGATTATTTCAGAAAAATAAGTTATTGAAAGTCTCTTTCAGGGATTGCCTTGCTTTACCAGATACAGTATACTATGTTGTGTTTGACAAACGCTCCGACTCAGTGGTCACTGACCAATGGATCGAGATCGACTGGTCGATCTTCAAGGCATTACTAGTCGATCACCAAACATTTCTGTGGAAAAGCCAATGATAATGCCTTGCGCTCATATTTTGTCGTTCCATTCGTCTTGGTCTGTTGGTGGAAGGTACACTTGATTCAGAAGCCTTGTGCTCATATTTTGTCGTTCCATTCGTCATGGTCTGTTGGTGGAAGGTGCATTTGATTCAGAAGCCCTGCGCGCCTGGTAGGAAAAGTGTTCCCATTTTGAACCATTTCATTAGTCTGATGGGGTTAACACCCCGCCTACCCAGGTGACCAGGAAAGCTAAATAAAGTATGCCTACCGCGCTGGCCAATCAGATAGCTCAAAATCACCGTGCCTACAACTTCCACGACCCCAGAGCAAAGTTTGATACAAGCCTAGGTGAGATTTAATAACCTTTAAAAACCGTGACCAGAGAGAGACTGTCGAAGAATACAGCAAAGTTTGATATTAGCCTAGCTCAGTGTGCCCTCATTGATACTAGCCTATCTCAGTGTGCCCTCATAGATACTAGCCTAGCTCAGTGTGCCCTCATTGATACTAGCCTAGCTCAGTGTGCCCTCATTGATATTAGCCTAGCTCAGTGTGCCCTCATTGATATTAGCCTAGCTCAGTGTGCCCTCATTGATATTAGCCTAGCTCAGTGTGCCCTCATTGATATTAGCCTAGCTCAGTGTGCCCTCATTGATATTAGCCTAGCTCAGTATGCCCTCATTGATATTAGCCTAGCTCATTGATATTAGCCTAGCTCAGTGTGCCCTCATTGATATTAGCCTAGCTCATTGATATTAGCCTAGCTCAGTGTGCCCTCATTAATACTAGCCTAGCTCAGTGTGCCCTCATTGATATTAGCCTAGCTCAGTGTTCCCTCATTGATATTAGCCTAGCTCAGTGTGCCCTCATTGATATTAGCCTAGCTCAGTGTGCCCTCATTGATATTAGCCTAGCTCAGTGTGCCCTCATTGATATTAGCCTAGCTCATTGATATTAGCCTAGCTCAGTGTGCCTTCATTTTTTAGCTTCAGCCCTTCTCCTTCCCCTCGGATTGTTCCAATATATAATATCTCATCACGCTGATGTCCAGGAGGGCTCTCACCTGGGCTACTGCTGTATTTTGAATTTTAGGACCCCTTAAGATATAAAAATATATTTATATATATATATTAACAAATGATTTGATGAAACATTGTCCTTACTGCTATTAGCCCATAGAAACACATTGAGTAACAGATTCATACATGAAAAAACAGATAGTAAGAAACTAATCTAAAGGAGGTTTGTTTTGACGTGGCTGATATCTCAGAGAAACACCTTTCTTTTTAAACATATTTAACCCCTGTTTTAGACTCTAAACTACTTCCATTAACGTTTTCAACTGGTACCGGGCTACCTTCATGACAGCCTACTGAGGCTTTTGGGAAATCCACTCAACAGGGTTTATAAAAAATGAATCTGACTGGTAGATCTCAGCTTGCTTTTTGACTCCGAAGGTGACCTTGACCCCCTGAAGATGACCTTGACTCCAAAAAGGTTGGTGACCATTGCTCTGACTCATGATCAGAGTCAAATGGCCGACCCTGTAAAACAACACATTACATTGCACCTATCGTACTACTATGGCCCGACCCTGTAAAACAACACATTTCACTGCACCTATCATACTACTATGGCCCGACCCTGTAAAACAACACATTGCACCTATCGTACTACTATGGCCCGACCCTGTAAAACAACACATTTCACTGCACCTATAATACTACTATGGCCCGACCCTGTAAAACCACACATTTCACTGCACCTATCGTACTACCAACGTCCAAGGTGGCTTAGCAGTTCAGACGTCTTTTTCTGTTCCGTATTGTCGTGTCCTGTATATATATATATTTACACCTTTCTTCGCATATCTTTTATTTATTTTATTATCCAAGAACTCAACTACAAAAGCTTTCCTGCAAAAGCTTTCCTGCAACCCGCTTCACCAATTACAAAAAGTATTATTTATCTCAATCTGAAAATCCATCGTGGAAGCTAACCAGGGGCTAATTCAGAAGCTAGCCTGAAAGCTAACCAGAAGCTACTCCGATAGCTAGCCAGAAGCTAATCTGTAGCTGCCCCGAAATTAGCCGGTTTGCTGGCTAGCGTTGGTGTTTCAGCTGCCCACGTTTAGTGGTCATCAGCTATTCCTTTAGCTCGATAATCTACCGGCACTTTTGTGCAACGCGACTCGGACCGGAGCATTCCGGGACTCTTTTTCTCTCAGTTTCCCCGGATTCCAGCCGCAGGCTCTGGACACTTGCACCTTGATTTCGCAGCTAGCTAGCTGCAAACCGTGTGACTATTGGCTTACGTCGACCCCGGAGCAAACTCAAATCATTCTGGAGCTAGCCAGCTGAGGAGTTCCATCACCATCCGGACCCGTTTCTTTTGTTGCTGCTGCAGATACGGAACCCCACCGGGCCTTCACGACTGACTGCCGCGACTGACTGCCGACGTTATCTGCCCGAGGGATTTATCCAACTGGCACCTCCGTCCCGACGTTACCTGAACGCTCATCTGAGGCCCGCTAATCGTTAGCTGTCTTATCGGCTGCTATTTGAACAAGTATATCGGACAACTATTATTATTATTATTATTTATTTATTTTATTTTTTTCCTTGGGTCACTATATCTATTTTGCCAATTCGGATTGATCCCCTCTACCACACGGAACCCCACTACACGGAACCCCACTAACCTACCGACGGAAACGCACGAGGTATCTACAAACAGACCTCCATCCTATGCTGCTACCGATAGCCATATACCCGGCCAGCTGTCTGGATCGCCACGACCCCAACCAACCTCTACTCACTGGACCCTTATTGATCACTCGATTAGCATGCCTCTCCTTAATGTAAATATGCCTTGTCCATTGCTGTTCTGGTTAGTGTTTATTGGCTTATTTCACTGTAGAGATTCTAGCCCTGCTCTCTATACCATATCCAACCTCTCAGTTCCACCACCCACATATGCGATGACATCACCTGGTTTCAATTATGTTTCTAGAGACAATATCTCTCTCATCATCACTCAATACCTAGGTTTACCTCCACTGTATTCACATCCTACCATACCTTTGTCTGTACATTATTCCTTTAAACTATTTTATCGCCCCCAGAAACCTCCTTTTACTCTCTGCTCTAGTAGCTCTAGGCGACCAATTCTCATAGCTTTTAGCCGTACCCTTATCCTACTCCTACTCTGTTCCTCTGGTGATGTAGAGGTGAATCCAAGCCCTGCAGTACCTGGCTCCACTCCTATTCCCCAGGCGCTCTCTTTTGATGACTTCTGTAACCGTAATAGCCTTGGTTTCATGCATGTTAACATTAGAAGCCTCCTCCCTAAGTTTGTTTTGTTCACTGCTTTAGCACACTCTGCCAACCCGGATGTTTTAGCCGTGTCTGAATCCTGGCTTAGAAAGACCACCAAAAATTCAGACATTTTCATCCCCAATTACAAGATCTTCAGACAAGATAGAACGGCCAAAGGGGGCGGTGTTGCAATCTACTGCAAAGACTGCCTGCAGAGTTCTGTTATACTATCCAGGTCTGTTCCCAAACAATTTGAACTTCTACTTTTAAAAATCCACCTCTCTAAAAACAAGTCTCTCACCGTTGCCGCCTGCTATAGACCACCCTCTGCCCCCAGCTGTGCTCTGGACACTATATGTGAACTGATTGCCCCCCATCTATCTTCAGAGCTCGTGCTGCTAGGCGACCTAAATTTGAACATGCTCAACACCCCAGCCACCCTACAAACTAAGCTTGATGCCCTCAATCTCACACAAATTATCAATGAACCTACCAGGTACCACCCCAATTCCGTAAACACGGGTACCCTCATAGATATCATCCTAACAAACTTGCCCTCCAAATACACCTCTGCTGTTTTCAACCAAGATCTCAGCGATCACTGCCTCATTGCCTGCATCCGTAATGGGTCAGCGGTCAAACGACCTCCACTCATCACTGTCAAACGCTCCCTGAAACACTTCAGCGAGCAGGCCTTTCTATTCGACCTGGCCGGGGTATCCTGGAAGGATATTGATCTCATCCCGTCAGTAGAGGATGCCTGGTCATTTTTTAAAAATGCCTTCCTCACCATCTTGAATAAGCATGCCCCATTCAAGAAATTTAGAACCAGGAACAGATATAGCCCTTGGTTCTCTCCTGACCTGACTGCCCTTAACCAACAGAAAAACATCCTATGGCGTTCTGCATTAGCATCGAACAGCCCCCGTGATATGCAACTTTTCAGGGAAGCCAGAAACCAATATACACAGGCAGTTAGAACAGCCAAGGCTAGCTTTTTCAAGCAGAAATTTGCTTCCTGCAACACAAATTCAAAAAAGTTCTGGGACACCGTAAAGTCCATGGAGAATAAGAACACCTCCTCCCAGCTTCCAACCGCTCTGAAGATAGGAAACACTATCACCACCGACAAATCCACTATAATTAAGAATTTCAATAAGCATTTTTCTACGGCTGGCCATGCTTTCCACCTGGCTACCCCTACCCCGGACAACAGCACTGCCCTCCCCTCTGCTACTCGCCCAAGCCTTCCCCATTTCTCTTTCTCCCAAATACAGTCAGCTGATGTTCTAAATGAGCTGCAAAATCTGGACCCTTACAAATCAGCCGGGCTAGATAATCTGGACCCTTTCTTTCTAAAACTATCTGCTGAAATTGTTGCCACCCCTATTACTAGCCTCTTCAACCTCTCTTTCGTGTCGTCTGAGATCCCCAAAGATTGGAAAGCAGCTGCGGTTATCCCCCTCTTCAAAGGGGGGGACACCCTTGACCCTAACTGCTACAGACCTATATCTATCCTACCCTGCTTTTCTAAGGTCTTCGAAAGCCAAGTCAACAAACAGATTACCGACCATTTCGAATCCCACCACACCTTCTCCGCTATGCAATCTGGTTTCAGAGCTGGTCATGGGTGCACCTCAGCCACGCTCAAGGTCATAAACGATATCGTAACCGCCATCGATAGGAAACAATACTGTGCAGCCGTATTCATTGACCTGGCCAAGGCCTTTGACTCTGTCAATCACCACATCCTCATTGGCAGACTCGACAGCCTTGGTTTCTCTAATGATTGCCTCGCCTGGTTCACCAACTACTTCTCTGATCGAGTTCAGTGTGTCAAATCGGAGGGTCTGTTGTCCGGGCCTCTGGCAGTCTCTATGGGGGTGCCACAGGGTTCAATTCTTGGACCGACTCTCTTCTCTGTTTACATCAATGATGTCGCTCTTGCTGCTGGTGATTCTCTGATCCACCTCTACGCAGACGACACTATTCTGTATACTTCTGGCCCTTCTTTTGACACTGTGTTAACAAACCTCCAGGCGAGCTTCAATGCAATACAACTCTCCTTCCGTGGCCTCCAACTGCTCTTAAATACAAGTAAAACCAAATGCATGCTCTTCAACCGATCGCTGCCTGCTCCTGCCCGCCTGTCCAACATCACTACTTTGGATGGCTCTGACTTAGAATATGTGGACAACTACAAATACCTAGGTGTCTGGTTAGACTGTAAACTCTCCTTCCAGACTCACATCAAACATCTCCAATCCAAAGTCAAATCTAGAATCGGCTTCCTATTCCGCAACAAAGCATCCTTTACTCATGCTGCCAAACATACCCTTGTAAAACTGACCATCCTACCAATCCTCGACTTCGGTGATGTCATTTACAAAATAGCCTCCAAAACCCTACTCAATAAATTAGATGCAGTCTATCACAGTGCCATCCGTTTTGTCACCAAAGCCCCATATACTACCCACCACTGCGACCTGTACACTCTCGTTGGCTGGCCCTCGCTTCATACTCGTCGCCAAACCCACTGGTTCCAGGTCATCTACAAGACCCTGCTAGGTAAAGTCCCCCCTTATCTCAGCACGCTGGTCACCATAGCAGCACCTACCTGTAGCACGCGCTCCAGCAGGTATATCTCTCTAGTCACCCCCAAAACCAATTCTTCCTTTGGACGCCTCTCCTTCCAGTTCTCTGCTGCCAATGACTGGAACGAACTACAAAAATCTCTGAAACTGGAAACACCTATCTCCCTCACTAGCTTTAAGCACCAGCTGTCAGAGCAGCTCATAGATTACTGCACCTGTACATAACCCATCTACAATTTAGCCCAAACAACTACCTCTTTACCTACTGTATTTATTTATTAATTTATTTTGCTCCTTTGCACCCCATTATTTCTGTCTCTACTTTGCACTTTCTTCCACTGCAAACCAACCATTCCAGTGTTTTTTTAGTTTTTATTTGACTTGCTGTGTTGTACTCTCTTCGCCTCCATGGCCTTTTATATATTTTTATTTTTTTATACATATATTTGTTTGCCTTCACCTCCCTTCTCACCTCACTTGCTCACATTGTATATAGACTTATTTTTTTTTTCACTGTATTTTTGACTATATGTTTGTTTTACTCCATGTGTAACTATGTGTTGTTGTATGTGTCGAACTGCTTTGCTTTATCTTGGCCAGGTCGCAATTGTAAATGAGAACTTGTTCTCAATTTGCTTACCTGGTTAAATAAAGGTTAAATAAATAAATAAAATATGGCCGACCCTGTAAAACCACACATTTCACTGCACCTATAATACTACTATGGCCCGACCCTGTAAAACAACACATTTCACTGCACCTATCGTACTACTATGGCCAACCCTGTAAAACCACACATTTCACTGCACCTATCCGGTGTGTGACAATGAAACATATCTATATCTGTGACCAAAAGAGAGGATATGTATTTCTGAGCCTGTAGCAACCAAAGTAACAGACTGCCAAGATGTCTGGACCTTGATGGCAGCAGGTAGCCTTGTGGTCGGCGCGAGCTGACAAGGTAAAAAAAAATCTGTCGTTCTGCCCCCTGAACGAGGCAGTTAACCCACTGTTCCCCGGGTGGGCCGTCATTGTAAATAAGAATTTTTTTTCTTCAATGACTTGCCTCGTTAAATAAAATATAAATGGTACAGACGGAGACCGTATTGCGTTGTAGATATAAGAGTCGATGGTATAGTCCTGATTTAGCCTGTTATCTTTAATCCACTACTCTGATGGACCAAACACTCCTATTCTTTCAGTAGTTGGATAACGAAGCTCAAAGCTTTTTTTTTATTACAAAAAAAAACAAACATAAAAACTCTTAACATTGCAATGTACAGTATATTTGATACAAGCTCCCTCACATTTTACAGTGCAACAAATATCATATGCACAAGCCTTCAATACAGTAGTCACATATATGTAAACAAAACTTCAATGTGAAGGCATATTTTGTAAAAACACATATCACTGGGTACATTGAAGGACAATACACATTATAACACAACCCGCTGGGTTGTAATCGAATACTCTGGCACCTTTAAGAAAAATTCACACAGTCCATCATAGATAGTTAAAAATCACACAGTCCCGTCACATGTTGTTGAAAAACCTGGTGAGTAAGGTTGGTGAGTAAGGTTGGTACACCTGGTGAGTAAGGTTGGTGAGTAAGGTTGGTATACCTGGTGAGTAAGGTTGGTGAGTAAGGTTGGTATACCTGGTGAGTAAGGTTGGTGAGTAAGGTTGGTATACCTGGTGAGTAAGGTTGGTGAGTAAGGTTGGTATACCTGGTGAGTAAGGTTGGTATACCTGGTGAGTAAGGTTGGTGAGTAAGGTTGGTATACCTGGTGAGTAAGGTTGGTGAGTAAGGTTGCTATACCTGGTGAGTAAGGTTGGTATACCTGGTGAGCAAGGTTGGTGAGTAAGGTTGGTATACCTGGTGAGTAAGGTTGGTGAGTAAGGTTGGTATACCTGGTGAGTAAGGTTGGTGAGTAAGGTTGGTATACCTGGTGAGTAAGGTTGGTGAGTAAGGTTGGTATACCTGGTGAGTAAGGTTGGTGAGTAAGGTTGGTATACCTGGTGAGTAAGGTTGGTGAGTAAGGTTGCTATACCTGGTGAGTAAGGTTGGTATACCTGGTGAGCAAGGTTGGTGAGTAAGGTTGGTATACCTGGTGAGTAAGGTTGGTGAGTAAGGTTGGTATACCTGGTGAGTAAGGTTGGTGAGTAAGGTTGGTATACCTGGTGAGTAAGGTTGGTGAGTAAGGTTGGTATAGGTGAGCACTGGTTTGGCAGAAAACCAACAGACTTGGAACTCCAAAACAAATACAAAAGGGGAAAATCTGGCATCATAGATTTTTTTAAAGGGTGACAAGAAACAAGATAATTAAGGGCTTGTGTAGAAGGAATAGTAAGCCATGCTTTTAGAAATAGATGACTCTTTGCTGTAGGTGTCAGTGGCAGTCACATCCTCACACTTTACAGCGGAGGAGTTCTCTGTGCCGGATCCACTCAGAGACACACGACTCCTTTTACACACCACGGCCCCAGAGTCCTCTTTCTCCAGGCTCAGCGTGGAAGAGTGAGTATCAGTCCACGTTGAAGCTACGGTACCAACACTACTGCCGTTGATCCCTTCCCCCTGAGCCTTGTCTTTGTCGGGCACGGACAGCTGGTCCTCTGGGAACCCAGTAGGGCTGGGTCTAGGGGACCAAG
The DNA here is from genome assembly GCF_029448725.1 of Salvelinus fontinalis. Taxonomy (NCBI): domain Eukaryota; kingdom Metazoa; phylum Chordata; class Actinopteri; order Salmoniformes; family Salmonidae; genus Salvelinus; species Salvelinus fontinalis. The sequence goes on along the minus strand of NC_074702.1, from coordinate 2,093,962 downwards.
GCAAGCCTGTGGTCACCTTTCTCTGGTAAGATCCTCTAGAGCCCCATCCTGCTGCCATGGAAGTGAAAGGAGAGTCCGGGTAGTAGGTGAGAGCGTGGGAGTTCTGTAGAGGCAGGGAATTAATACCGTAGGGGAGCAGGCTGCTGGAGTAGTCCCCTTCGTAGGAACTGAGATCCAGCTTGTTGGGGCCAGCTGGTCCCTGTTGCATGGAGATAAACCACCTCTGGGAGGCGCTGTCCTCTGGCTGGGGGGAAAAGAGACTGTTGGTCTGGGGTACTGTCCTCTCACTGTTGTAGAAGCGGTTCTGAGGCAGGTTGTTGATGACCTGGTCCTGGAAGAAAGGTTGCATGGCGTAGCGGGCACCTGGGACGATCTGGTGGGAGTCTGTGGGGGAGGGGGTCAGTCGGTCGCCCTCTGGAGCTGTGTACATCCTAGAATATCATAGGAGAAGAGAGATGGAGAATGTACACTGAGTCTACTAAACATTAGGAACACCTGCTCTATCCGTGACATAGACTGACCAGGAGAATCCAAGTGAAAAGCTATGATCCCTTATTGATTTCCCTTAAATTCACTAAATTCACTTCAATCAGTGTAGAAGAAGGGTGGGAAACAGGTTAAAGAAGGATTTTTAAGCCTTGAGACAATTGAGACATGGATTGTGTATGTGTGCCATTTCAGAGGGTGAATGGGCAAGACAAAAGATTCAAGTGCCTTTAAATGCGGTATGAATGCGGTGTGTCAAGAACTGTGACGCTGCTGGGTTTTTCACACTCAACAGTTTCCTGTGTGTATCAAGAATGGTCCACCACCCAAAGGACATCCAGCCAACTTGACACAGCATTGGAGTCTACACGGGCCAGCCTCCCTGTGGAACGCTTTCGACACCACTGTAGAGTCCTGTGCCTTGACAAATTCAGGCTGTTCTACGGGGGGAACGGGGCTGCAACGCAATATTAGGAAGGTGTTCTTAATGTTTTGTCTACTCTGTGTATAAGGAAACATGACAGGGATAAGACATCACACAAAAACCTTTGTTGTGTTACGGTCATTGTAAGTGAATATCAATATGGCTGAAACGTTAAAGATACTCACGAATCATAGTTATCCCTGAATCCTTTTGCAAAAGGGTTGTGGTCAATTTTCAGTTGTGTGATCTATGGAAAAAGAGAGAAGCAATTAGAAAACTCAATGTGTTATAATGACATAAAAGGGTTGTGAGAGAGAGATAAAAAGAGAGAGAGGGGGGACAGAGATAGAAAGAGAGAGCAGAGGGAGAGGACAGAGAGAGAGAGAAAGAGAACAGAGGGAGAGGACAGAGAGAGATAACGAGAGAGAGAGCGAGCAGAGGGAGAGGACAGAGAGAGAACGAGCGAGAGAGAACGAGAAAGAGAGAGGGAGAGTAGAGAGAGAGAGAGTAAGAGAGAGCGAGCAGAGAGGACAGAGAGAGAGAACGAGAAAGAAATCGAGAGAGCGAGAGTAAGAACAAGAAAGAAATCGAGAGAGCGAGAGTAAGAGAGAGAGAGGACAGAGAGAGAGAACGAGAGAGAGAGCGAGCAGAGGGAGAGGACAGAGAGTGAGAACGAGAAAGAAATCGAGAGAGCGAGAGTAAGAGAGAACGAGCAGAGAGAGAGAGAGACAGAGAGAGTGAAAGATCCATCCTTACATCAGTGTTCTGATAAGCCGTGACGGCTATAAACTGGTTCTCTGGGAAGGTGAAGCTCTGGGTTTTTGGGTCTCTGCTCATGTCCTCCAACCCCTCGGTCACCTCAACAATGTGTAGCCGTGGCTGATACTTATGAAGAGACTGAAGGACTATCATCTATACACACAAAAACAAAACAGAAAGTCAATGGAGAAGACTTATTTTGTGGGCCAAATCCTATACAGGTGCAGGTGGTGGGGCAGATAGGCGGGGCGGCAGGTGGTCAGAGCCAGTAACCGAAAGGTTGCTAGATCGAATCCCAGACCTGACAAGGTAAAACATCTGTCATTCTGCCCATGAACAAGGCAGTTGTTCAACTGTTCCTAGGCCATCGTTGAAAATAAGAATTTGTTCTTAACTGACTTGCCTGGTTAAATAAAGGTAAAATACATTTTTTTTTTTTTTTTATAATAATGACATACCACTGACATCAATGCAATTTTAATGCGAAAGTTTCCAGGATTTGACTTAATCAAGATATCTATGTATGTATGGATGATCTTCATAATAATAACAATAATTTATTTTCTTTTGCATTTAAAACAATGTGGGTGTGAGCTAGAAGTAACACATTAACCACAGTAGGAAGATTTTACTTTTTTTTAACTTATAAATAATGAAAATATTTTGTACAAAATCAATACATTCCCAGGCTTAATAGAATATATTTATTTTATTCTTTAAAATGATCCTCCGTACAGGTGTTATAAAAAATGCATCACCTGTGCGTTGTTGCTGCTGCCTCCTTTGTTGTTGGTGAGCTTCAGTTTGCCGAAGGAGATCTCCTGTCTCACCCAATGTGCTCCCGTGTTGGGAGATTCAGGATGGACGTACATTTTGTTTCCTAAAGAAGGAAAACGGTAATAATAATAATAAAATTATAATACAAAGATTGTTTCATAATCGCTGTGGTAAAAAATGTAAAATAATAAAAACAACTATTTAGAAATGGTTTAAAATCTTTCTACCGTCTATAATTTCTAGGATCATACCCTGCATGTTGTTGTCGGCTTTTCCACAGGTGATCCATTTCCCGCCCTGGAACCTCCAGTGGTTGGGGTCCGCGAGCGTGACCTCCACAAACACGTTGTAATGAGCAGAGAGATTCAGACCCATCAGGTTGAAACTCAGGAACGGGAACATCCGCCTGGTAAACACACAGGGATTCAAATGGGGGTGTTTTTAAATGTGCCAGATCTGGTGACAATTTGACAACAAATTGAATGTGTGGGTGCGTTTCAGAGAATACAGTTTCACAACATTAAATATAAATACAATCGAATTGATGATGGCATCCTTTTAAGTATGCGGGCACCTTTTCCCATATTTTAATGGAGTATGCAAGCACCTTTTCCCATATTTTAATGGAGTTTCAGAGAAAACAGTTTCACAACAGTATGAAAGCACACTCGGCACCCGCCGAACCGAAGCATTCGTCTTTAGCCGCTGGCCACATCGCACTCACCTGCCCTGTTTGGTGATAATCATCTCGGTCTGATGACGGTGGAATCTGAGCCAGAGAGGCCGGTTACAGAGGTAGACCTGAGCCCTCACCCCCGTGCCTGAGGTTAGGGGCACCGAGCCGATCCCGGACCCGGTGCTGTATGGAGGGTAGAGACATCCACCCTGTCCTAACTGGTAGGCCGAGCCGAACTGATTGCGTCCCGCCGAGGAGAATCCCGTGGGAGGCAACACCGAGCTGAAGTGAAGCGATGTCGAATATCTGGATCCGCCGGAAGCCGTGTAAACGGTACCGGACTGGGAATAAGGGAATAACGAACATGGACTCGCCATGTCTCCAGTTTGCTTGGATGGGGTTGAGATATAATAGCGGTCTGGCCCGAGTCCGTCGGTGTATCGGCTGGCGCTGCCGGCCATAGCCGGGTCATCTGCACCCACCACCGGGGACTTTCTCCTCTCCTCCGGGCGGAGCGCGTCCTTGGGGAAAGGAAAGGTGTTGCTCTCTCCCTCTCCGAGCATGGTAACTTTTTGTCAGGCAAGATTAAATTTTATTCGGTCCCACGGTCTTTTTTCCCCTTCCAATTCTTCTCCTGGGCTTCTGTCAGAAGGGTTGGAGACGCACCGGAACCAGGGATCTTCTTGAAAAGTTCTGCATCCTTTTGAGAAATAAAAGTTTTTTTTAAATTATATATATTTTAAAGTATATCGAAAATATTCCAATTAGAATCGCATAGGCTATAGACCTATACTGTTAAACGGGCTAACTGGCTACAGGCTACTGTAAATCAAGAGGCAGGGAAGTCCTCCTGCCTGTCTTGCTGGCCGT
>NC_074702.1:2053571-2089874 GCF_029448725.1 Salvelinus fontinalis | reverse complement strand
TGTGCACTGAGTTACCACTGTGTAAACTGACGAGCTGCTCCCCTGTGATAACCTGCACGGGTGATTACGTGATGCCCGTTTCACACTCCCAATCTGCTGTGAAGGCCATGGGTGTGGCTTCCAGGATGGATCGTGATAGATGGCTCAGTACACATATATTTACCATTTTGGGGGGGTGGGGGTGGGGGGGTGAAATTAACGTTTAAATGTTTTAGTTCATACAAAATCTCATTGCGCAGTAAGTCTGATACTGAAACTTTGAGCTGCACCACATCTCCCAGATAAGGACCTGCTCTGTACATGTTCAATAATAAAGGAGTGACCTACGACCCATGGCTAGCCTATATTTGGATTTATTTATTTAAATTATTATTATTATTTTAATACATTTTATTCATTTAGCAGACGGTCTTATCTAGAGTGACTTACAGTCAAGGGTATTCATCTACAGATAGCTAGGTGGGGCAACCACATATCACAGTCGTAGTCAGTATATTTGGCCTCAATAAAGTAGTTATGAGCTAGGTCAGAATTACTAAGGTGAGGGGGGGGTCTAGTGCGAGTGTTCACGAACGTATTTTTTGTAATTATATATTTTAACCTCTTGGAGTAAATGTTAAATATTGTGTCTTTTTTTTGTAACATCCTAAATAAATAGGATAAATAAAAAAGGTACATCCAAGTTTCCCGTGTCCCCCCACCGTGCCCCATCTCTCTCTAGTTATTTGTGTATTCCCGGCAGACACCGCTCACTGACCTGTCTCTCTACAGCCCATCAGGTGATTGACCCGCTGATCATCGACAATTATCACGTCGTTATAGAACCCTTCACTAAGACATATAGGACCTTACCTCCTCCGGACCCCGCCGTATATCTAAATGTTTGTTTAAGCTCTCTTCTCTGTCATATGGATTTATAACAGCAAGATGCTAACTAGGAAATAAGAACAATTTAATTACGGTGTCGCAATTCAATTGATAGCAAAGATATTTGTAGTAAAATTCGTCTGTTAGACCTATAAAGAGGAATTAGCTACGGTAAATTATTACATTTTTACATTACATTTAAGTCATTTAGCAGACGCTCTTATCCAGAGCGACTATGGCCTGGCTTGCCATTTTATACCTTTCGTTTAACTATTCGTTTTCTTGTAAACCACATGACAAATTGTATGAGATTTGTTTTCAGAAAAGCCGAGACCTGAGGGTTGGTATAAAGGTGTGAAAACGCTCTATGGAAAGTTGTCACCCTCATCGAAACAGACACTAGTATTTTTTTTGTGTTCACGCTTTCCACGGTATTTCTCATGTAGCGCTGCGGAATTACGTTTGGGCGACTAGGGTTTCACTTGTTATGCTCCCTGATATATTAAGTAGGACTGTAATGTTTTCAATTTGTTTTTTTCTTTCTATTTAATTTTGTTAATTGTATTTATTTTTGTCTACAAAATTATTAGGCTATAGGGCTAGCCTAAACGGGTTCTTCAGACAATTATTAGATCATTTCATAAATTATTTTCCACTTTGTTTAGACTATAGCTGTAATTTAGTATATTTTCTTCAATTTTAAGATAATTGAATTAAATTCATTTTCACATCCGGAGTTCACAATAAATTCAGAGTCATGAATTTGCATTAATTTCCAGAGAGATGAGTCCACGTTATTTTGTCCCACCGGACTGCCCTTTGTGAACAGAGGGGGAAACGGTCAATTATCTTTCCGTTTGAAGAAGCCTTGTGATGTATTGCCGAACCGACAGCCCGCTATAGGAACTGCTTTACAGATATCGGTGACACAAAGACACAAAGCTGCGACTGAATTGCAGCAGCAGCGATCAGTCAAATATAGTGCACTGATTTCACTGAAAGAATATATATGTTTTAAATTAAATTCTTAAAATATAATATAATATAATTTCTGTAACGTATCTTGTAACATATAGCCTACGAATTGTTAATGTATGAATCTATACCGATACATATGTTTAAATAGGATTAGTCTATTTATATTATATACAAATCAATAGAACAAACTTACCAATCTTGGTCCTTGTTTGGCCTACTTCGTTTTCAAATGAGGCTAATAAATATACCTAATACACAAAACAAAAATTACAAATATAGGCTGCAATTTGGAAATAAATAAATTACGCGACATATATTTCTGTTTTCAATCACAATAATGAAAATAAGAGAGAGAGAGTGTTAATTTGTAAGTAATTCAACGCATCTTCTCTCCTCTCCTTGTTTAGAGGGAGATGGTTCAAGTACGCGCTTATATGTAGTCTACTGACTCTAGGATCCTTTCTTGCGGTTCAGCTGCAACCCGTCCCCCGTTTAGGAGCGCTCTCTTGTGTCGAAGATGCGCACATAGCAGCCTCTTATTAATCTTAGCTTTCGATTCCCAAGAGCTACTGGGCAAGCGGAATATGTACAGAATTATAGGCCTACGACACGAGAAACACGCCGCCAGCAATAACGCAGGTTACGCTGTAGCGATCGCTTCACTCGGTGGTACTCAATAGGGGCCCCGTAAATAGTCGTATAATTTCAGGCTTAATTGTAGTCGTGCTAGATTCTAGAACGTCTTCGGAGCAGAACGGGAAAACGCATCAGTAGTAGTGGTAATGAAACGGACAGGATGCTCCTAGCCAACTGATCAGGCGTGTTTAGAGGCACAAACCTGCACATGACTGGGACTGACATCCGTCCACGTCATATCAAACTGAAACACACGTTTACTGATGTGACACCGTAATGAAATTCATTATCACACACACCAATCAACTACTTGGTACTTGATGTCTCTCTCGCTCTCTCTCAATTCAATTCAAGGGGCTTTATTGGCATGGGAAACATGTGTTAACATTGCCAAAGCAAGTGAGGTAGACAATACACAAAAGTGAAACAAACAATACAAATTAACAGTAAACATTACACATACAGAAGTTTCAAAACAATAAAGACATTACAAATGTCATATTATATATATACAGTGTTGTAACAATGTACAAATGGTTAAAGCACTCTCTCTCTCTCTCTCAATTCAAGGTGCTTTATTGGCATGGGAAACATGTGTTTACATTGCCAAAGCAAGTGAAATATATAATAAAACAAGTGAAATAAGAAATGAACAGTAAACATTACACTCCCAAAGGTTTCAAAGGAATAGAGACATTTAAAAGGTCATATTATGTCTATATACAATGTTGTAACGATGTGCAAATAGTTAAAGTACAAAAGGGAAAATAAATAAACATAAATATGGGTTTTATTTACAATGGTGTTTGTTCTTCACTGGTTGCCCTTTTCTCGTGGCAACAGGTCACAAATCTCGCTTGCGGTAGCAGAGAGAACAGTCTATGACTTGGGTGGCTGGAGTCTTTGATCATTTTTATGGCCTTCCTCTGACACCGCCTGGTATAGAGGTCCTGAATGGCAGGGAGCTCGGCCCCAAGTGATGTACTCGACTGTACGCACTACCCTCTGTGGCATCGGATGCCAAGCAGTTGCCATACCAGGCGGTGATGCAGCCAGTCAAGAGGCTCTCAATGGTGCAGCTGTATAACTTTTTGAGGATGAGGGCCAATGAAAAGTCTTTTCAGCCTCCTGAGGGGGAAGAGGGGTTGTCGTGATCTCTTTACGACTGTGTTGGTGTGTGTAGACCATGATAATTCATCTGTTGATCTGTTGGGGGGGGGGGGGGGGGGTCACCTGTGAATCTGTTGGGGGGAGGGCCATCTATTGATCTGTTGGAGGGGTCATCTGTGACTCTGTTGGGGGTGGGGGTCATCTGTTGATCTGTTGGGGGGGAGGGGTCACCTGTGAATCTGTTGGGGTGAGGGTCATCTATTGATCTGTTGGGGGGGTCATCTGTGACTCTGTTGGGGGGAGGGTCATCTATTGATCTGTTGGGGGGGTCACCTGTGAATCTGTTGGGGGGAGGGTCATCTATTGATCTGTTGGAGGGGTCATCTGTGACTCTGTTGGGGGTGGGGGGGGGTCATCTGTTGATCTGTTGGGGGGGAGGGGTCACCTGTGAATCTGTTGGGGTGAGGGTCATCTATTGATCTGTTGGGGGGGTCATCTGTGACTCTGTTGGGGGTGGGGGGGGGGGTCATTTGTTGATCTGTTGGAGGTGGTGGGGGGGTCATCTGTGACTCTGTTGGGGGTGGGGGGGTCATCTGTTGATCTGTTGGAGGTGGGGGGGGTCATCTGTGACTCTGTTGGGGGGAGGGTCATCTGTTGATCTGTTGGGGGTGGGGGGGTCATCTGTTGATCTGTTGGGGGGAGAGTCATCTGTTGATCTGTTGGGGGTGGGGGGGAGGGTCATCTGTGACTCTTTTGGGGGGAGAGTCATCTGTTGATCTGTTGGGGGTGGGGGGGGGGATCATCTTTGAATCTGTTGTGGGTGGGGGGGTCATCTGTTGATCTGTTGGGGGTGGGGGGGTCATCTGTGACTCTGTTGGGGGGTCTTTAAGCTGATAGCAGCTGATAGCAGTTTAAAGACCCTCTAAAACACATCCTGTCACAACATGAACTTCAAGGCCACAGTCAAGCCCCCCCAGACTCTGCTTACTGGGCCTTTTACATGTGAAAGACAGGCTGATGGTGAAGGATTACTGTAGCTGTCCCACCTCAAATCAACTCCACAAGAGACTGGTTCTTTACGTGTGAAAGACAGGCTGATGGTGAAGGATTACTGGAGCTGTCCCACCTCAAATCAACTCCACAAGAGACTGGTTCTTTACGTGTGAAAGACAGGCTGATGGTGAAGAGATTACTGTAGCTGTCCCACATCAAATCAACTCCACAGAGACTGGTTCTTTACGTGTGAAAGACAGGCTGATGGTGAAGAGATTACTGGAGCTGTCCCACATCAAATCAACTCCACAGAGACTGGTTCTTTACGTGTGAAAGACAGGCTGATGGTGAAGAGATTACTGGAGCTGTCCCACATCAAATCAACTCCACAGAGACTGGTTCTTTTAATTTATCCTGTTTAATTAAAACCGATGTAAAACCAGTTAAAAGGATCCCCCTTTCAGGACGGTGTTCAGCAAGGTATATTAATCTGATGGATATCTGTTCTGATCCAACTCTGCCATTTCTTTTGCTTGTCCTGTGACTGTAATGTACATTTTATTTATTTAACCTTTATTTTCTATTTATTTAACTAGGCAAGTCAGTTAAGAACAAATTCTTATTTTCAATGACGGCCTAGGAGCAGTGGGTTAACTGCCTTGTTCAGGGGCAGAACGACAGATTTGTACCTTGTCAGCTCGGGGGATTCAATCTTGCAACCTTGTGGTTACTAGTCCAACGCTCTAACCACTAGGCTTCCTGCCGCCCACTAGGTTACTAGGCAAGTCTTATTTACAGTGACCCCGTCTACCCCGGTTTACCCTGGCCTACCCCGGCCTACCACGGTTTACCCTGGCCTACCCGGCCTACCTCGGCATACCCTGGCCTACCCGGCCTACCTCGGGATACCCTGGCATACCCGGCCTACCCAGCCTTCCTCGGCATACCCTGGCCTACCCGGCCTACGTCGGCATACCCTGGCCTACCCGGCCTACCTCGGCATACCCTGGCCTACCCGGCCTACCTCGGCATACCCTGGCCTACCCGGCCTACATCGGCATACCCCGGGTTTACCCGGCCTACCACGGTTTACCCTGGCCTACCCGGCCTACCTTGTCATACCCCGGCCTACCACGGCACACCTCGGCCTACCCCGGCCTACCTCGGGCGACACTGGGCCAATCGTGCTCCGCCTCTATGGGACTCCCAATCACGGCCGGTTGTGATACAGCCTGGATAAGGTTAACTTCTCTCCGGTGTCTCTTTATCGCCATCTGTCTCTCAGGAACATAGACGGGGCGAGACACGCTCATGCCCCACATTACACCCAGCTCAAACTCCTGCTCCAATCCCTCCTCAGTAGAAGAGACTCCTGATGTGGCATCACTGTCGTCTCAGACCAAGATGTAGGTGTTTTGGAGTCAGAATGCTGTAGAAGTGACTCCTGATGTGGCATCACTGTCGTCTCAGACCAAGATGTAGGTGTTTTGGAGTCAGAATGCTGTAGAAGTGACTCCTGATGTGGCATCACTGTCTTCTCAGACCAAGATGTAGGTGTTTTGGAGTCAGAATGCTGTCTGCAAATCCTTGACCTTCAAAATGCTCTAAGATTTAACAGAAAAAATGAATAAAATGATCACATGATTTTAATTGTATTTTTATAAGAATTCAAAACCTAACACCCTTTTTTGCACTATTGGTTAGAGCCTGTAAGTCAGCATTTCACTGTAAGGTGAACTACCTACACCTGTTGTATTCGGCGCACGTGACAAATAAACTTTGATTTGATTTGTTGTTCTCTATAGAGATTGGTTGTACTGCAAAATGTGTGTGTGGGTTTGTGAGTGTGTGTGTGTTTGTGAGTGTGTGTGTGTGTGTGCGTGTGTGTGTGAGAGAGAGACCCTGCGTCTGCCACCAGACATGTGGTTTGGCTTCCCCTGGTGTGGGCCAGGTTGTGATGGGTTATGTAGTTTTTGTGGGTTTGGTTCTCAAGCGAAGACACGAAAGACACACTTGATCACTGTCTTCACACAGACAGTAGAATACAAACATCAGGATATATGCACAGATGCATGCACACAAACGGATTAACATGTGTTGGTTGGAAACAATGTGTGTGTGTATATAAGTGTGTGAGTGAGTGTGTGTGTGTGTGTGTGTGTGTGTGTGTGTGTGTGTGTGTGTGTGTGTGTGTGTGTGTGTGTGTGTGTGTGTGTGTGTGTGTGTGTGTGTGTGTGTGTGTTCAAGACGTGGGAGTATTGGCTGTTCTCAGTGACTCATTGACTCTTTCTGCTGCCAGCCACAAGTGTGAAGAGGTGGGCTCTCCTCACTCTCATAGCTCAGACCCCTTCAACACCTCGTGCCCCCTCAACACCTCTTGTAGCGAGAGAAATTGAAAGAGAGAGGGGACAGATGGGGACAAGAGGGGACAGGAGGGGAAAGGAGGGGACAGGTGGAAACAGGAGGGCAGATGGGGACAGGAGGGGACAGAGACAAAGGGGCAGACAGGGACAGGAGGGGCCAGAAGGGACAGGAGGGGACAGGAGGGGACAGGAGGGGCCAGAGGGGACAGGAGGGGCCAGAGGGGACAGGAGGGGACAGGAGGGGCCAGAGGGGACAGAGGGGACAGGAGGGGACAGGAGGGGCCAGAGTGGACAGGAGGGGACAGAGACAAAGGGGCAGACAGGGACAGGAGGGGCCAGAGGGGACAGGAGGGGACAGGAGGGGACAGGAGGGGCCAGGAGGGGCCAGAGGGGACAGGAGGGGCCAGAGGGGACAGGAGGGGACAGGAGGGGACAGGAGGAAACAGGAGGGGACAGGAGGGGACAGGAGGGGCCAGGAGGGGACAGGAGGGGACAGGAGGGGACAGGAGGGGCCAGAGGGGACAGGAGGGGCCAGAGGGGACAGGAGGGGCCAGAGGGGACAGGAGGGGCCAAGAGGGGACAAGAGGGGACAGGAGGGGACAGGAGGGGACAGAGGGGCCAGGAGGGGCCAGGAGGGGCCAGGAGGGGCCAGGAGGGACAGGAGGGGACAGAGGGGACAGGAGGGGACAGGAGGGGCCAGAGGGGACAGAGGTGCAGAAGGGTAAAGGAGGAAACAGGAGGGCGGACAGTTGCAGGAGGGGCCAGAGGGACAGACGGGGACAGAGGGGACAGGAGGAGACAGGAGGGGCCAGAGGGGCCAGAGGGGCCAGAGGGGCCAGAGGGGCCAGGAGGGGCCAGGAGGGGACAGGAGGGGACAGGAGGGGACAGGAGGGGACAGGAGGGGCCAGAGGGGACAGGAGGGGACAGGAGGGGCCAGAGGGGACAGGAGGGGACAGGAAGGGACAGGAGGGGACAGAGGGGACAGAGGGGACAGGAGGGGACAGGAGGGGACAGGAGGGGACAGGAGGGGACAGAGGGGACAGGAGGGGACAGGAGGGGACAGGAGGGGCCAGAGGGGACAGAGGTGCAGAAGGGTAAAGGAGGAAACAGGAGGGCGGACAGTTGCAGGAGGGGCCAGAGGGACAGACGGGGACAGAGGGGACAGGAGGAGACAGGAGGGGACAGAGTTGCAGAAGGGGACAGGAGGGGACAGGAGGAGACAGAAGGGGACAGGAGGGGACAGAGGTGCAGACGGGGACAGAGGGGACAGGAGGAGACAGGAGGGGCCAGAGGGGACAGATTTACTGCGTGTTCCCATCACAACTCTGACAGAACCAAGTTCATTTTGATATTAATTTTATCTGCCTATGTAAGGAATAACTAATATTTTACAACCATTTTGTGAAGGAAAACCATTAAACCAACATTCATTATTGATTATATGGTCTGTACCTCTATGATGTGTAATGTTATCTAGTCTGTACCTCCATTTTTTATATTTATTTTATTTAACTAGGCAAGTCAGTTAAGAACAAAATCTTATTTACAATGACGGCCTACCAAAAGGCATAAAGCCTCCAGCGGGGACGGGGGCTTGGATTAAAATAATGTAAACAAATAAATATACAGGACACAACACACATCACGACAAGAGGCAACACATCACTACATAAAGAGAGCGCATAAAAAGAGACCTAAGACAGCATGACATGTAACAGGGTAACAAAAGAGACCTAAGACAGCATGACATGTAACAGGGTAACAAAAGAGACCTAAGACTAACAGGGTAACAAAAGAGACCTAAGACAGCATGACATGTAACAGGGGAACAAAAGAGACCTAAGACAGCATGACATGTAACAGGGTAACAAAAGAGACCTAAGACAGCATGACATGTAACAGGGTAACAAAAGAGACCTAAGACAGCATGACATGTAACAGGGGAACAAAAGAGACCTAAGACAGCATGACATGTAACAGGGTAACAAAAGAGACCTAAGACAGCATGACATGTAACAGGGTAACAAAAGAGACCTAAGACAGCATGACATGTAACAGGGGAACAAAAGAGACCTAAGACAGCATGACATGTAACAGGGGAACAAAAGAGACCTAAGACAGCATGACATGTAACAGGGGAACAAAAGAGACCTAAGACAGCATGACATGTAACAAAAGAGACCTAAGACAGCATGACATGTAACAGGGTAACAAAAGAGACCTAAGACAGCATGACATGTAACAAAAGAGACCTAAGACAGCATGACATGTAACAGGGTAACAAAAGAGACCTAAGACAGCATGACATGTAACAAAAGAGACCTAAGACAGCATGACATGTAGCAGGGTAACAGTACTGTTCCTGAATGCAGAGTGGACAGTCTTAGAAGAGAGATAATCTCGACCGTCACGCTTGATGAGCAGCTTCCACTGCGTTTTCTTTTTGACACGTCTAAAGGGTTGTTTCTGACACCTCGCCATCCTGCCCGCGCCCCCCCCTGCCACCCCCCCCTGCCCCCCGCCGCGCCCAGGCAGGAAGAAAGAGCTTGTGACCCGGGCCACACCGCTGCCGAGGGTGAGGCCAATCCCACCGAGCGGAGAGCAGAAGGTCCGGTCCTCCCCGGCGCCATGCCAGGAACACCACGCTCCAACGCTCCTCATGATGTCATAATGGCAGGGGCGAGGGTGAGAGGCTGTGATTGGTGGAATGGTGAGTTCCGTCTTTCTCCACGGCTCTGATTTGCTTCTAGAACTGTCAACCAGATTTGGCAGTGGGTAGACCTGCCATCTGATGCTCAGCAAATAGTGGAATTCACATTGACTCAGGGGTGTACAGTTTTACATACAATTATTGGAATGCGAATAACAGTACATAAAAATCCCCCAAAACTCAAATGTACCGTTGGGACAGTTTGGAGAGGGGAGGTACGGATGCCAGAAGGTAAAGACCTCCAGTGAACCCCCCCCCCCCCCCGCCTTTCTGTTAATGGTAGAGTCCAGTGTCCTGTGCAGAGCAGCAGCAGGAGCGGACCATCACATTTGGTGCCCAGCGTGGGGGGTGGGAGGTCGAGCTGACATGTTCCAGCTCTCCTGTGGAGCTCCTCTTCTGCCTCGCTGAATATCTCAGCTCTTCTCCTTTTGCATTTGATAATTCCATTCTATTAACGTGATTTGTTTTTAAATGCAACACACTTTTAGAAGGTAGTGAATTTGACTGTCTGTCGAGATAAAACACGATGCAGATGTTATTTCCTGCCGTTTTAAATCTGGGACGATAGGCGAGGAGATGTCACATCAAAAACTGTAGTTACGTGAAGACAAATTGAGCGATTTGAATTTTCCTCGATCTTTATCTAAGTGCACTCAACTAGCAAGTGACATATTGTCAAACGTCCTCATTGTCACAAGAACACATAGAGAGACAGAGAGAGACAGAGAGAGACAGAGAGAGACAGAGAGAGAGAGAGAGACAGAGAGAGAGACAGAGAGAGAGACAGAGAGACAGAGAGACAGAGAGACAGAGAGACAGAGAGAGAGAGACAGAGAGAGACAGAGAGAGAGAGAGACAGAGAGAGAGAGAGAGACAGAGAGAGAGACAGAGAGAGAGAGAGAGAGACAGAGAGAGAGACAGAGAGAGAGAGACAGAGAGAGAGACAGAGAGAGAGACAGAGAGAGAGAGAGAGAGAGACAGAGAGAGAGACAGAGAGAGAGAGACAGAGAGAGAGACAGAGAGAGAGAGAGAGACAGAGAGACAGAAAGAGAGAGACAGAGCAGAGGTCACGATCAGATGCGCTCCTGCATTTTTCAGCATTTTCTTTAAAAAATATAGATTTAGAGTTAGATAAACTTGGATTTTTTGTCAGGAACACATACAGGATGCTACCCTCTACAACATAACCCTCACTTCAAATCAAAACTCAAAACCTATAACCTGATTTTGGACGGAATTACGGAATCCCCTGAAAGGTTTCACAACTACCAAGGATTATTATACAGCAAATTCTCTGGAAAACAACAGAAACCTGAAAACACCACCCAACCTGGAACTGAGTGAGTAATGTTTAGTCTGAAACTATATTCTATTTCCAAAAGCCAAGAAGAAAAATACATGACATGACTTTATAAGGACTGAATGCTAACATAATTCTGCCAAGCTTGATACAGCTTCAACTAGCACTTACGTGTCAAGTGAGAGGTGTCAAAGCCCATTAGCCCAACAATGGCAGGAGAGTCGAATAGTCTACCCCAACCAAATGGAGAGGCCTTAGAAGCTGCCTCCCGCTGTTCAGAGGTAATTAAAGTACAGTACCCTGTGTATGTAAAGAATGATAATGCAAGAAAAGATCACAAAATGAAGCTCCTTATGGAAAATCAAGAGACACTTTTTGCTGACTATTACAAAAATGGGAACATCAGCAACCTTATCTTCCACACAAACCATCCCCTGGCATGGCACAGTGCTATATTAGCACACTACCCCTCTGTTAACTTCTTGCAACTATAGGGGGTGCTGTTTCAAATTAGCATAATTGTCTCTACAGATTAAACTGCCTAGTACTCAATTCTTGCTCGTACAATATGCATATTATTGTTATTATTGGATAGAAAACACTCTCTAGTTTCTATAGCCGTTTGAATTATGTCTCTGAGTGAAACAGAACTCATTCTACAGCACTTTTCCTCCCAGTGTGTCAGATTTAGACATCTTGGCCTCTGGTTCCAGATCAGTTTTTAAAGTCTCTGTTAATCCTATGAGATACAAACACTGCCCACGCCTTCCTCTAGATGTCAGTAAGTGGTGACAATTTGAATGGAGTCGATTGCGCAATCATTGGCTCTATAAATGACAAAATACCGGAAGTAGCCTTCCTTTGGACACTGCGCTCAACGCAAGAAGGATATCTGACTGGCCTTTTTCCAAGCATTGGTTTAGCCAGTAATATAGCGTCGGTCATCTTTTTACTTGTTATAGGTGTTAGAAACATCATAATGTAGTTAATTTAAACCGTTTTATAGCAATTTATATCCGTTTAGTGCGATTTTGAGGCATTGCTTTGTAATAGACTTTGAAGCTCCGGGCACGTTTCGGGGTCCCGGTCGTACGTTAGTGGGCATTTCGACGGACAAGTGGACATCTTTCGACCAAAAGAAGATTAGACCCAAGAAAGGATTCATTGTCCAAGATTCTGATGGGAGAACAGCTCATAGTAAGAACAATTTATGATGATAAATCGTGTTTCTGTCGATAAATGTTAAACGTTTATGCCGCCATCTTGTTTGCTATAGCTTCACTTGGCGCAACCTGTATTGAAAAGTAAGGATAATTTAAAAAATGTAATTCCGCGATTGTATTAAGAATTAAATTGTCTATCAATCGCTGTCCATCCTGTATTTTTTTGTCAAGTTTATGAGTATTTATGTATAAGACTAGATCACTGTCTAATATGGTGCAGGACATTTTCTGACCAGCTGAGCTACTTTTGTCATTGTCTAACCATGATTTTGGTGGCTAAATATGCACATTTTCGAACAAACTCTGTATGTATGTTGTAATATGATGTTACAGGAGTGTCATCTGAAGAATTCTGAGAAGGTTAGTGAAAAAATTTATATATTTTGGCGATGATTACGTTATCGCTCTCTTTGGCTAGAATCAATGCTCTGGTAACGTTTGCGTATGTGGTATGCTAATATAACGATTTATTGTGTTTTCGCCGTAAAACACTTAGAAAATCTGAAATGTTGTCTGAATTCACAAGATCTGTGTCTTTCCATTGCTATGTGCTGTGTATTTTTAAGAAATGTTTTATGATGAGTAAATTGGTAATACACGTTGCTGTCTGTAGTAATTCTAGGAGCTTTGGTGAGATTTGTGATGCTGGCTGCAATGGCAAACTATGATTTATACCTGAAATATGCACATTTTTCTAACAAAACCTATCCTATACCATAAATATGTTATCAGACTGTCATCTGATGAGGTTTTTTCTTGGTTAGTGGCTATCAATATCTTAGTTTAGCCGAATTGGTGATAGCTACTGGTGTTGAGAGAAAATGGTGGACAAAGAAAAATGGTGATTTTTGCTAACGTGTTTAGCTAATAGATTTACATATTGTGTCTTCCCTGTAAAACATTTTAAAGATCTGAAATGGTGGCTTTATTCACAGGATCTGTATCTTTCATTAGGTGTCTTGGACTTGTGATTTAATGATATTTAGATGCTACTATTAAATTGTGACGCTATGCTAGCGATGCTAATCAGTGGGGGGGGGGGGGGGGTGGGGTGGGGGGGGGGGGGTGCTCCCGGACCCGGGGTAGAGCCTCGTGAAAGGTTAAGAGAGGGGGGGTTAACGAGGGGTGGAATCTCAGGATACTTGACAACGAGGACTCTGAGTCAGCTAATATAAATCTATATAAGTCTGGAACAGTAATGGTACATGGCAACCCCAAACAGCTTTCAGCTGGACTTTCACCTAATCGAAGAATTAGCCCAGCAGGAGAAGCTCTCCCTTGATAAAGATACCCCCACCCCAAGCGGGTCAGACCAGACCTCTTCATCATATAACCCCACAGACGAGCAACCCCCAGCAGAAAGTCAACCTCCCAGTACAGAGTACTTCTCCCTCATTGAAGTGAAGGATAAATTCACCCAGCTGGAGGTAAGGCAGGTGGAGCTGGAACAGCAGGTGATTACACTCCAGTCAGCACAGACCCAGACAACAGTCCAGCACAACAACACCCCTTTAACCAGACCAGGAGAGCTGGAGGTGGAGAGAGACATATCTGCACTCTGGACAGTGGTGAGACAACTTCAACAGGAGAAAGAGCAGGAGCAGGAGCAGGAGCAGAACAGAGCACTAGAGCAGAGGACCAGACTGCTGGAGGAGAGGGAGAGGGGGATGGAGGAGAGGATCAGACTGCTGGAGGAGAGGATCAGACTGCTGGAGGAGAGGGTGAGGGGGATGGAGGAGAGGATCAGACTGCTGGAGGAGAGGGTGAGGGGATGAAGGAGAGATTGAGGGGGATGGAGGAGAGGTTGAGCAGGGTGGAGGAGAGGTTGAGGGGGATGGAGGAGAGGTTGAGGGGGATGGAGGAGGGGGTGGGGGGGGGGGGTGGAGGAGAGGTTGAGCAGGGTGGAGGAGAGGTTGAGGGGGATGGAGGAGAGGTTGAGGGGGATGGAGGAGAGGTTGAGGGGGATGGAGGAGAGGTTGAGGGGGTGGAGGAGAGGTTGAGGGGGATGGAGGAGAGGTTGAGGGGGATGAAGGAGAGATTGAGGGGGATGGAGGAGAGGTTGAGGGAGATGGAGGAGAGGTTGAGGGGGATGGAGGAGAGGGTGGGGGGGGGTGGAGGAGAGGTTGAGGGGGATGGAGGAGAGGTTGAGGGGGTGGAGGAGAGGGTGAGGGGGTGGAGGAGAGGATCAGAGTGCTGGAGGACAGGGTGAGGGGGATGGAGGAGAGGATCAGACTGCTGGAGGAGAGGTTGAGGGGGACGGCGTGCGACAGAGAACAACCCACTAGAGAGCTGGCCATCCCCATAGAGAAGCCAGCAGAACAGCCCACCTCAGCACCCGACAAAAGTCTCGACACCACAGCAGAACAGTCCACACCAGACCCCGACCATAGAGTCGACCTCACAGCAGAACAGACAGAAGAAAAACCCCAAGCCCAGCAGCTCTCACCCCCTCTGAGCACCCCCCCTGTCAACCACCCTGATAGCCCTCCTGACAACCCCCCCACACCTACTGAGGACATACACAAGACACAGATTGTTCTCCTTATGGACTCAAATGGGAAATATATACAAGAAAAAAACGACTTTTTCCCAAAACACAGTGTGTCTAAACTCTGGTGTCCAAACGCCCAGCGTTCTGTCCCCATAGACCTTCTGTCTGAGGACCAACTAGGGTCACCCAGCCACATAATAATACACACAGGCACAAACGACCCGAGAACACAGCAGGAAAGGGTGGCCACAGCACTGAACGGAGGTATTGAAAAAGCTTCTTCTACTTTCCCCAACGCACAAGTGGTTATCTCCACCCTGCTACCACGAAAAGACTTCCACCCTGCTACAATACAGCGGGTAAACGCAAGTATTTCACGTGACTGTGCCTCAAAACCAAATGTTTTCCTGGCCCACCACTCCACCCTGGACTTGAACATCCTCTATGACCAGGTCCACCTCTATAAGGCAGCAGTGCCCACCTTCGCCCGGACTCTAAAGGACATCGCTCTCAAACGCAGCCCCAACACTTCACACAGGAGCAACAGATCAATAGACACCCCACCCAGACCAGCGAGACACCCTCCAAGACCTGCAGGACCCCCCCCCCCCCCCCCCTGGACCTACACATAGAGGACCCACGCCAAGAGGACTTACATCCAGACCACAGCACCCCCAGACACATCCACACCCCCACCCCAACCAATCAACACCCCCCCACATCAACCATGCCAACACCCCATTTAGGCCCCCTCAGATCAGACCTATGCCACTCCTGCCCACCCCATGCACCCCACCCCCGCAAAGAGGGCATCAACATGGAAGTCACACATACGCCCAGGTAGTGAGCGGGCAAACAGGCCCAACCCCCACTCTTACACTCGCCCAAGCCAACGGCATGTACCAGATGCTCAGCAGGCTCTGCTCACACTTACTGGCCTGAGGCCAAACCACGAACAACAACATTGGACACTTTATGGAACAAAAAGCCTTCACTATATCATCCTGGAATATCCAAGGCCTGAGGTCATCTGCCTTTGGCCTAAAGAGCAGAAACCCGGACTTCACCAAAGAAATTGGTAATACAGACATTGTCATCCTGCAAGAAACATGGTATAGAGGAGACGGACTCACTGGTTGCCCTCTAGGTTACAGAGAGCTGGTAGTCCCATCCACCAAACTACCAGGTGTAAAACAGGGAAGAGACTCAGGGGGTATGCTAATTTGGTATAGAGCAGACCTAACTAACTCCATTAAATTAATCAAAACAGGAACATTTTACATTTGGATAGAAATTCAAAAGGACATGATCTTAACAGAGAAAAATGTCCTCCTGTGTGCTACCTATATCCCCCCACTAGAATCCCCAAACTTTAATGAAGACAGCTTCTCCATCCTGGAGGGGGAAATCAATCATTTCCAGGCCCAGGGACATGTATTAGTCTGTGGCGACCTAAATGCCAGAACTGGACAAGAACCTGACACCCTCAGCACACAGGGGGACAAACACCTGCCTGCAGGTGACAGCATTCCCTCCCCCATATGCTCCCCTAGGCACAACTATGACAACATAACCAACAAAAACGGGTCACAACTCCTGCAGCTCTGTCGCACGCTGGGTATGTACATAGTCAATGGTAGGCTTCGAGGGGACTCCTATGGTAGGTACACCTATAGCTCATCTCTTGGCAGTAGCACTGTAGACTACTTTATCACTGACCTCAACCCAGAGTCTTTTAGAGCGTTCACAGTCAGCCCACTGACACCCCTATCAGATCACAGCAAAATCACAGTCTACTTGAACAGAGCAATACTCAATCATGAGGCATCAAAGCCAAAGGAACTGAGTAACATTAAGAAATGCTATAGATGGAAGGAATGCAGTTTGGAAACCTACCAAAAAACAATTAGGCAACAGCAAATTCAATCCCTTTTAGACAATTTCCTGGGTAAAACGTTCCACTGCAATAGTGAAGGTGTAAACTTGGCAGTAGAAAATCTTAACAGTATATTTGACCTCTCAGCTTCTCTATCAAATCTAAAAATCTCAAATAGAAAACCAAAGAAAATGAACAACAATGACAAATGTTTTGATGAAGAATGAAAAAATCTAAGAAAGAAATTGAGAAACCTTTCCAACCAAAAACATAGAGACCCGGAAAACCTGAGTCTACGCCTTCACTATGGTGAATCACTAAAACAATACAGAAATACACTACGGAAAAAGAAGGAACAGCACGTCAGAAATCAGCTCAATGTAATTGAAGACTCCATAGACTCTAACCAATTCTGGAAAAATTGGAAAACACTAAACAAACAACAACACGAAGAATTATCTATCCAAAATGGAGATGTATGGGTAAACCACTTCTCCAATCTTTTTGGCTCTATAACAAAGAATAAAGAGCAAAAACATATACATGATCAAATACAAATCCTAGAATCAACTATTAAAGACTACCAGAACCCACTGGATTCTCCAATTACCTTGAATGAGTTACAGGACAAAATAAAAACCCTCCGACCCAAAAAGGCCTGTGGTGTTGATGGTATCCTCAATGAAATGATCAAATATACAGACAACAAATTCCAATTGGCTATACTAAAACTCTTTAACATCGTCCTTAGCTCTGGCATCTTCCCCAATATTTGGAACCAAGGACTGATCACCCAAATCCACAAAAGTGGAGACAAATTTGACCCCAATAACTACCGTGGGATATGCGTCAACAGTAACCTTGGTAAAATACTCAGCATTATCATTAACAGCAGACTCGTACATTTCCTCAATGAAAACAATGTACTGAGCAAATGTCAAATTGGCTTTTTACCAAATTACCGTACAACAGACCATGTATTCACCCTACACACCCTAATTGACAACCAAACAAACCAAAACAAAGGCAAAGTCTTCTCATGCTTTGTTGATTTCAAAAAAGCCTTCGACTCAATTTGGCATGAGGGTCTGCTTTTCAAATTGATGGAAAGTGGTGTTGGGGGTAAAACATACGACATTATAAAATCCATGTACACAAACAAGTGTGCGGTTAAAATTGGCAAAAAACACACACATTTCTTCACACAGGGTCGTGGGGTAAGACAGGACCGTGGGGTGAGACAGGGCCGTGGGGTGAGACAGGGCCGTGGGGTGAGACAGGGATGCAGCTTAAGCCCCACCCTCTTCAACATATATATCAACGAATTGGCGCGGGCACTAGAACAGTCTGCAGCACCCGGTCTCACCCTACTAGAATCCGAAGTCAAATGTCTACTGTTTGCTGATGATCTGGTGCTTCTGTCACCAACCAAGGAGGGCCTACAGCAGCACCTAGATCTTCTGCACAGATTCTGTCAGACCTGGGCCCTGACAGTAAATCTCAGTAAGACCAAAATAATGGTGTTCCAAAAAAGGTCCAGTCACCAGGACCACAAATTCCATCTAGACACCGTTGCCCTAGAGCACACAAAAAACTATACATACCTCGGCCTAAACATCAGCACCACAGGTAACTTCCACAAAGCTGTGAACGATCTGAGAGACAAGGCAAGAAGGGCATTCTATGCCATCAAAAGGAACATAAATTTCAACATACCAATTAGGATCTGGCTAAAAATACTTGAATCAGTCATAGAGCCCATTGCCCTTTATGGTTGTGAGGTCTGGGGTCCGCTCACCAACCAAGATTTCACAAAATGGGGCAAGCACCAAATTGAGACTCTGCATGCAGAATTCTGCAAAAATATCCTCCGTGTACAACGTAGAACACCAAATAATGCATGCAGAGCAGAATTAGGCCGATACCCACTAATTATCAAAATCCAGAAAAGAGCCGTTAAATTCTACAACCACCTAAAAGGAAGCGATTCCCAAACCTTCCATAACAAAGCCATCACCTACAGAGAGATGAACCTGGAGAAGAGTCCCCTAAGCAAGCTGGTCCTAGGGCTCTGTTCACAAACACAAACACCCCACAAAGCCCCAGGACAACAGCACAATTAGACCCAACCAAATCATGAGAAAACAAAAAGATAATTACTTGACACATTGGAAAGAATTAACAAAAAAACAGAGCAAACTAGAATGCTATTTGGCCCTAAACAGAGAGTACACAGTGGCAGAATACCTGACCACTGTGACTGACCCAAACTTAAGGAAAGCTTTGACTATGTACAGACTCAGTGAGCATAGCCTTGCTATTGAGAAAGGCCGCCGTAGGCAGACATGGCTCTCAAGAGAAGACAGGCTATGTGCACACTGCCCACAAAATGAGGTGGAAACCGAGCTGCACTTCCTAACCTCCTGCCCAATGTATGACCATATTAGAGACACATATTTCCCTCAGATCACACAGATCCACAAAGAATTCGAAAACAAATCCAATTTTGATAAACTCCCATATCTACTGGGTGAAATTCCACAGTGTTCATCACAGCAGCAAGATTTGTGACCTGTTGCCACCAGAAAAGGGCAACCAGTGAAAAACAAACACCATTGTAAATACAACCCATATTTATGCTTACTTATTTTAACTTGTGTGCTTTAACCATTTGTACATTGTTACAACACTGTATATATTTAATATGACACTCGTAATGTCTTTATTGTTTTGAAACTTCTGTATGTGTAATGTTTACTGTTAATTCGTTTTGTTTGTTTCACTTTTGTGTATTGTCTACCTCATTTGCTTTGGCAATGTTAACACATGTTTCCCATGCCAATAAAGCCCCTTGAATTGAATTGAATTGAGACAGACAGAGTAGGAGAGAGACAGAGAGAGAGAGAGAGAGACAGAGTGAGAGAGAAAGAAACAGAGAGAGAGAAACATCAACACAGTCCCATACATATCAATTAGAATGTATCTTGTGAACACCAAGGAATAGCTCCTACAATACATTATCTGAGGAAATGAAGAGTGGTATTACTATTGCGGATTTCCCCCCTGGTTCAGAGCAAAGGCCCCTGGTGTGGAATCTGCTGAGTCTGCTGTTCTCACATCTGGGATTAACAACCTGCTAAGGACTCTGCTCTTCTTGTCATTGTTATTCCCCAGATGATTGGAAATCAGAGCACATAGATAATAACCAACGGGAGATGCTCAGGCTTCGTTTGATGTACTGTATCGGTTCTGTGGCTAATCACTTCCCCAGGGGGGTTATGGGTAAGCTCCTTAAGTTCCCAGCGGCGACACAGGGGGGAAGGGGTACACATCCCTAACTCGAGCACTCCGTTCTACCGCCTCTGGTCTCTTGGCGCTCCCGGCCGACCCCGGTTCCCGCTCAGCCGTGTCCATTGGTGGAGTCCCTGGCCAGCTTCAGAAAAATAACTGATACCCAATGTACCCAGTGTATCTTAAATAAACCCACAGCCCCCCCTCCTCAACCCCCCCCCCCCCCCTTTAGTGAACTAACACTCACACTTGACCCCCCCCTCCCCCTTTAGTGAACTAACACTCACACTTGACCCCCCCCCCTTTAGTGAACTAACACTCACACTTGACCCCCCCCCCTTTAGTGAACTAACACTCACACTTGACACCCCCCCCCCCTTTAGTGAACTAACACTCACACTTGACCCCCCCCTTAGTGAACTAACACTCACACTTGACCCCCCCCCCATTTAGTGAACTAACACTCACACTTGACCCCCCCCCCTTAGTGAACTAACACTCACACTTGACCCCCCCCCCTTAGTGAACTAACACTCACACTTGACCCCCCCCCTTATGAACTCTGACCTTGCTGATAACTACTTTATTGAGGACAAATGTAATCAAATCAAATTAAATCAAATGTTATTTGCCACATGCGCTTCACACAACAGGTGTAGTAGACCTTACAGTGAAATGCTGAATACAACAGGTGTAGACCTTACAGTGAAATGCTGAATACAACAGGTGTAGACCTCACAGTGAAATGCTGAATACAACAGATGTAGTAGACCTCACAGTGAAATGCTGAATACAACAGGTGTAGTAGACCTCACAGTGAAATGCTGAATACAACAGGTGTAGTAGACCTCACAGTGAAATGCTGAATACAACAGGTGTAGTAGACCTTACAGTGAAATGCTGAATACAACAGGTGTAGTAGACCTCACAGTGAAATGCTGAATACAACAGGTGTAGTAGACCTCACAGTGAAATGCTGAATACAACAGGTGTAGTAGACCTCACAGTGAAATGCTGAATACAACAGGTGTAGTAGACCTCACAGTGAAATGCTGAATACAACAGGTGTAGTAGACCTCACAGTGAAATGCTGAATACAACAGGTGTAGTAGACCTCACAGTGAAATGCTGAATACAACAGGTGTAGTAGACCTTACAGTGAAATGCTGAATACAACAGGTGTAGTAGACCTCACAGTGAAATGCTGAATACAACAGGTGTAGTAGACCTCACAGTGAAATGCTGAATACAACAGGTGTAGTAGACCTTACAGTGAAATGCTGAATACAACAGGTGTAGTAGACCTCACAGTGAAATGCCGAATACAACAGGTGTAGGTAGACCTTACAGTGAAATGCTGAATACAACAGGTGTATTAGACCTCACAGTGAAATGCCGAATACAACAGGTGTAGTAGACCTCACAGTGAAATGCTGAATACAACAGGTATAGTAGACCTCACAGTGAAATGCTGAATACAACAGGTGTATTAGACCTCACAGTGAAATGCTGAATACAACAGGTGTATTAGACCTCACAGTGAAATGCCGAATACAACAGGTGTAGTAGACCTCACAGTGAAATGCTGAATACAACAGGTGTAGTAGACCTCACAGTGAAATGCTGAATACAACAGGTGTAGTAGACCTTACAGTGAAATGCTGAATACAACAGGTGTAGTAGACCTCACAGTGAAATGCTGAATACAACAGGTGTTGTAGACCTCACAGTGAAATGCTGAATACAACAGGTGTAGACCTTACAGTGAAATGCTGAATACAACAGGTGTAGTAGACCTCACAGTGAAATGCCGAATACAACAGGTGTAGTAGACCTCACAGTGAAATGCTGAATACAACAGGTGTAGTAGACCTCACAGTGAAATGCTGAATACAACAGGTGTAGTAGACCTTACAGTGAAATGCTGAATACAACAGGTGTAGTAGACCTCACAGTGAAATGCTGAATACAACAGGTGTTGTAGACCTCACAGTGAAATGCTGAATACAACAGGTGTAGACCTTACAGTGAAATGCTGAATACAACAGGTGTAGTAGACCTCACAGTGAAATGCTGAATACAACAGGTGTAGTAGACCTCACAGTGAAATGCTGAATACAACAGGTGTAGTAGACCTTACAGTGAAATGCTGAATACAACAGGTGTAGTAGACCTCACAGTGAAATGCTGAATACAACAGGTGTAGTAGACCTTACAGTGAAATGCTGAATACAACAGGTGTAGACCTTACAGT
Source organism: Salvelinus fontinalis (assembly GCF_029448725.1). Classification (NCBI taxonomy): domain Eukaryota; kingdom Metazoa; phylum Chordata; class Actinopteri; order Salmoniformes; family Salmonidae; genus Salvelinus; species Salvelinus fontinalis. The sequence continues at coordinate 2,067,782 of NC_074702.1, read as the reverse complement.
GAAATGCTGAATACAACAGGTGTAGACCTCACAGTGAAATGCTGAATACAGCAGGTGTAGTAGACCTTACAGTGAAATGCTGAATACAACAGGTGTAGGTAGACCTTACAGTGAAATGCTGAATACAACAAGTGTAGTAGACCTCACAGTGAAATGCTGAATACAACAGGTGTATTAGACCTCACAGTGAAATGCTGAATACAACAGGTGTAGTAGACCTCACAGTGAAATGCTGAATACAACAAGTGTAGTAGACCTCACAGTGAAATGCTGAATACAACAGGTGTAGTAGACCTTACAGTGAAATGCTGAATACAACAGGTGTAGTAGACCTCACAGTGAAATGCTGAATACAACAGGTGTAGTAGACCTCACAGTGAAATGCTGAATACAACACCCCTGTCCCAACTGTTTTACCTGTCCTACCTGTCCTAACTGTCCCCCTTTCCCAACTATCCCACTTGTTCCACCTGTCTTAACTGTCCCAACGGTCCCACCTGTCCCACCTGTCCACCCTGCCACCTGTCCCATCTGTCCCAACTGTTTTCACCTGTCCCAACTGTCCACCCTGCTCACCCATCCCACCTGTCCCAACTGTCCCACCTGTCTTATCTGTCCCAACTGTCCCACCTGTCCCAACTGTCCCAACTGCCCCCTGTACACCTGTTCAACCTGTCCCGACTGTCCCCATGTACACCTGTCATACCTGTCCCATCTGTCCCAACTGTCCCAACTGTCCCCCTGTACACCTGTCCCACCTGTCCCGCCCGTCCACCTGTCCCAACTGTCTCAACTGTCCCAACTGTCCACCTGTCCACATGTCCTACCTGTCCTTCCTGTCCCCCCTGTCCCAACCGTCCCAACGGTCCTACCTGTCCTACCTGTCCCAACTGTCCCCCCTGTCCCAACTGTCCCCCCTGTCCCAACTGTCCCCCCTGTCCCAACTGTCCCCCTGTCCCAACTGTCCCTCCAGTCCCAACTGTCCCAACTGTCCCCCCTGTCCCAACTGTCCCAAGAGTAAGTCTCTCTGGATGAAAGCGTCTGCTAAATGAATAAATGTCAAATATATAGATCGTTATCATCACGGGCTTTTGGGAGAAGTTTTAAAGGAAGTAGAAATGTCCCCCATGAATCAGAGGTGGACTACGACAGAGTAGGAGTAGGAAGCATTCCCTGCATGTCAGGTCGGTGTCTCGCCCTGACCTCAGAGACCCGTTTTATTTCTCTATTTAGTGAGGTCAGGGTGTGATGTAGGGTGGGCATTCTATGTGTTGTATTTCTATGTGTTTGGCCGCGTGTGGTTCCCAATCAGGGGCAGCTGTCTATCGTTGTCTCTGATTTGGAATCATACTTAGGCAGCCTTTTTTCCCACCTAATGTTGTGGGATCTTGTTCTTGTATTGTTGCTGTTGAGCCCTACAGGGCTGGACGTTTCGTTGGTTTCCTCTTTCTTGGTTTTGCTGGTTAAAGAATATGCTTAACCCCACGCTGCATCTTGGTCCACTTCTTGAGACCAACGTCACAGTCGGACACATCAAATCAAGGTGGAACAAGATAAATGTGATGAAACTTTAGAGATGTATAGTTTTATTTTTTAAACCCCCTTTTCTAAATGAATTACATGAGAAATGCTCTTGAGAAATAAAGTGGAATTCGAAGCCACACATCTCATTTAACCATTTGTTTCCTGTCGGGCTGCTCAAAGAAGAACAAAAAAACAAATCGTCATGGAAATTGGTTCCCGCCCGCAGGCGGAAACATGTCACCTCCTTTTTTATGTTCCTACCCCCCCCCCCCCCCCCCCCCCCCCACCCCCCCTCCAAGCTGCTGGGGCAGATGCTAAATACAAGGGTATCCCCCCTGCTCCCATCAACGCCACCCCCTTCAACCTGAATCTTGTGGTCCTTATAAGGATAGGTAAACCAAACACACACACCACACACCACACACCACACACACACGCACACACACACCACACACACACACACACACACCACACACCCACACCACACACACCACACACACCACACACACACACACCACACACACACACACACACACACACACACACACACACACACACACACACACACACCACACCACACCACACCACACCACACACACCACACCACACCACACCACACCACACCACACCACACCACACCACACCACACACACACACACACACACACACACACACACTTTAGGTGCTATGGCCTTTGTCTGTCACTAATTGAGGACCATGATTAATTTAATAGGGGGTTTTAATGGTGGTTAACTGATAGGGCTTTTTGATGGTGGTTGAATGGTAGCTGGTGCTGTGGGTTAAATGCATCTTAATCAGAGTCACTAATCCTGTGATTAACAGAAACAGACGAGGTGTGAGGAGCTGTGAGGAGCTGTGAGGAGAGGTCGTTAATTGAGAGGCTGCTGCTCTGCTCCCTGTGCTCGGGAGAGGAGAGATGAGGAGATGGGGTTGGGGGGGAGAGATAGAGAGGAGAGATGGAGAGGAGGATATGGGGCTGAGTGGAGAGATGGAGAGGAGAGAGGGGGAGATGGGGTTGGGGGGAGAGATAGAGAGGAGAGAGGGGGAGATGGGGTTGGGGGAGAGATAGAGAGGAGGAGATGGGGCTGAGTGGAGAGATGGAGAGGAGAGAGGAGGAGATGGGGTTAGGGGGAGAGATAGAGAGGAGAGAGGAGAGAGGGGGAGATGGGGTTGGGGGGAGAGATAGAGAGGAGAGAGGAGAGAGGGGGAGATGGGGTTGGGGGGAAAGATAGAGAGGAGAGAGGAGGAGATGGGGTTGGGGGAGAGATAGAGAGGAGAGAGGGGAGATGGGGTTGGGGGGAGAGATAGAGAGGGGGAGATGGGGTTGGGGGGAGAGATAGAGAGGAGAGAGGGGGAGATGGGGTTGGGGGAGAGATAGAGAGGAGAGAGGGGGAGATGTGGCTGGATGGAGAGGAGAGAGGAGGAGATGGGGTTGGGGGGAGAGATAGAGAGGAGAGATGAGGAGATGGGGCTGAGTGGAGAGGAGAGAGGAGAGAGGAGGAGATGGGGCTGAGTGGAGAGGAGAGAGGAGAGAGGAGGAGATGGGGCTGAGTGGAGAGGAGAGAGGAGAGAGGAGGAGATGGGGCTGAGTGGAGAGGAGAGAGGAGAGAGGAGGAGATGGGGCTGAGTGGAGAGGAGAGAGGAGAGAGGAGGAGATGGGGCTGAGTGGAGAGGAGAGAGGAGGAGATGGGGCTGAGTGGAGAGATGGAGAGGAGAGAAGGAGATGGGGCTGAGTGGAGAGATGGAGAGGAGTAGATGGGGCTGAGTGGAGAGGAGAGAGGAGAGAGGAGGAGATGGGGCTGGATGGAGAGATGGAGAGATGGAGAGGAGAGAGGAGTAGATGGGGCTGGATGGAGAGATGGAGAGGAGAGAGGAGGGGATGGGGCTGAGTGGAGAGATGGAGAGGAGAGGAGGAGATGTGGGTGGATGGAGAGATGGAGAGCTGGAGAGAGGGGGAGATGGGGATGGATGGAGAGATGGAGAGATGGAGAGGAGAGAGGAGGAGATGGGGATGGATGGAGAGATGGAGAGATGGAGAGGAGAGAGGAGGAGATGGGGATGGATGGAGAGATGGAGAGGAGAGAGGAGCAACATGGGGATGGAGTGAGAGAAGAGGGAGCCGGTAAACACAGAGAAAGAAAGAAAGAAAGAAAGAAGAAGAAAGAAAGAAAAGTGAGATGAAAGATACACCTCAATAAGATGTTCACAACACTCTGATACACCTCAATAAGATGTTCACAACACTCTGATACACCTCAATAAGATGTTCACAACACTCTGATACACCTCAATAAGATGTTCACAACACTCTGATACACCTCAATAAGATGTTCACAACACTCTGATACACCTCAATAAGATGTTCACAACACTCTGATACACCTCAATAAGATGTTCACAACACTCTGATTATCATGACCATGATCGTTGTGGTCGCTGTCAGTGGATCTACGATCTTCACGATCCATCTCTGTGTCTGACCTCGGTAGTCTCCTCCATATCTCTGTATCTGACCTTGGTAGTCTCCTCCATATCTCTGTATCTGACCTTGGTAGTCTCCTCCGTATCTCTGTATCTGACCTTGGTAGCTCAGTCTCCTCCATATCTCTGTATCTGACCTTGGTAGTCTCCTCCATATCTCTGTATCTGACCTTGGTAGTCTCCTCCATATCTCTGTATCTGACCTTGGTAGTCTCCTCCATATTTCTGTATCTGACCTCGGTAGTCTCCTCCATATCTCTGTATCTGACCTCGGTAGTCTCCTCCATATCTCTGTATCTGACCTTGGTAGTCTCCTCCATATCTCTGTATCTGACCTTGGTAGTCTCCTCCATAGCTCTGTATCTGACCTTGGTAGTCTCCTCCATATCTCTGTATCTGACCTCGGTAGTCTCCTCCATATCTCTGTATCTGACCTCGGTAGTCTCCTCCATATCTCTGTATCTGACCTTGGTAGTCTCCTCCATATCTCTGTATCTGACCTCGGTAGTCTCCTCCATATCTCTGTCTCTGACCTCGGTAGTCTCCTCCATATCTCTGTATCTGACCTTGGTAGTCTCCTCCATATCTCTGTATCTGACCTTGGTAGTCTCCTCCATATCTCTGTATCTGACCTCGGTAGTCTCCTCCATATCTCTGTATCTGACCTCGGTAGTCTCCTCCATATCTCTGTATCTGACCTCGGTAGTCTCCTCCATATCTCTGTATCTGACCTCGGTAGTCTCCTCCATATCTCTGTATCTGACCTTGGTAGTCTCCTCCATATCTCTGTATCTGACCTTGGCAGTCTCCTCCATAGCTCTGTATCTGACCTTGGTAGTCTCCTCCATATCTCTGTATCTGACCTCGGTAGTCTCCTCCATATCTCTGTATCTGACCTCGGTAGTCTCCTCCATATCTCTGTATCTGACCTTGGTAGTCTCCTCCATATCTCTGTATCTGACCTCGGTAGTCTCCTCCAAATCTCTGTATCTGACCTCGGTAGTCTCCTCTATATCTCTGTATCTGACCTCGGTAGTCTCCTCCATATCTCTGTATCTGACCTTGGTAGTCTCTTCCATATCTCTGTATCTGACCTTGGTAGTCTCCTCCATATCTCTGTATCTGACCTTGGTAGTCTCCTCCATATCTCTGTATCTGACCTTGGTAGTCTCCTCCATATCTCTGTATCTGACCTCGGTAGTTTCCTCCATATCTCTGTATCTGACCTTGGTAGTCTCCTCCGTATCTCTGTATCTCTGTATCTGACCTCGGTAGTCTCCTCCATATCTCTGTATCTGACCTTGGTAGTCTCCTCCATATCTCTGTATCTGACCTTGGTAGTCTCCTCCATATCTCTGTATCTGACTTTGGTAGCTCAGTCTCCTCTATATCTCTGTATCTGACCTTGGTAGTCTCCTCTATATCTCTGTATCTGACCTTGGTAGTCTCCTCCATATCTCTGTATCTGACTTTGGTAGCTCAGTCTCCTCTATATCTCTATATCTGACCTTGGTAGTCCCCTCCATATCTCTGTATCTGACCTCGGTAGTCTCCTCCATATCTCTGTAACTGACCTCGGTAGTCTCCTCCATATCTCTGTATCTGACCTCGGTAGTCTCCTCCATATCTCTGTATCTGACCTTGGTAGTCTCCTCCATATCTCTGTATCTGACCTCGGTAGTCTCCTCCGTATCTCTGTATCTGACCTTGGTAGTCTCCTCCATATCTCTGTATCTGACCTCGGTAGTCTCCTCCGTATCTCTGTATCTGACCTCGGTAGTCTCCTCCGTATCTCTGTATCTGACCTCGGTAGTCTCCTCCGTATCTCTGTATCTGACCTCGGTAGTCTCCTCCATATCTCTGTATCTGACCTTGGTAGTCTCCTCCATATCTCTGTCTCTGACCTCGGTAGTCTCCTCCATATCTCTGTATCTGACCTTGGTAGTCTCCTCCATATCTCTGTATCTGACCTCGGTAGTCTCCTCCATATCTCTGTATCTGACCTTGGTAGTCTCCTCCATATCTCTGTATCTGACCTCGGTAGTCTCCTCCATATCTCTGTATCTGACCTCGGTAGTCTCCTCCATATCTCTGTATCTGACCTTGGTAGTCTCCTCCATATCTCTGTATCTGACCTTGGTAGTCTCCTCCATATCTCTGTATCTGACCTCGGTAGTCTCCTCCATATCTCTGTATCTGACCTCGGTAGTCTCCTCCATATCTCTGTATCTGACCTCGGTAGTCTCCTCCATATCTCTGTATCTGACCTTGGTAGTCTCCTCCATATCTCTGTATCTGACCTCGGTAGTCTCCTCAATTCCTCTGTATCTGACCTTGGTAGTCTCCTCCATATCTCTGTATCTGACCTTGGTAGTCTCCTCCATATCTCTGTATCTGACCTCGGTAGTCTCCTCCATATCTCTGTATCTGACCTCGGTAGTCTCCTCCATATCTCTGTATCTGACCTTGGTAGTCTCCTCCATATCTCTGTATCTGACCTCGGTAGTCTCCTCCATATCTCTGTATCTGACCTCGGTAGTCTCCTCCATATCTCTGTATCTGACCTTGGTAGTCTCCTCCATATCTCTGTATCTGACCTTGGTAGTCTCCTCCATATCTCTGTATCTGACCTCGGTAGTCTCCTCCATATCTCTGTATCTGACCTCGGTAGTCTCCTCCATATCTCTGTATCTGACCTCGGTAGTCTCCTCCATATCTCTGTATCTGACCTCGGTAGTCTCCTCCATATCTCTGTATCTGACCTTGGTAGTCTCCTCCATATCTCTGTATCTGACCTCGGTAGTCTCCTCAATTCCTCTGTATCTGACCTTGGTAGTCTCCTCCATATCTCTGTATCTGACCTTGGTAGTCTCCTCCATATCTCTGTATCTGACCTCGGTAGTCTCCTCCATATCTCTGTATCTGACCTCGGTAGTCTCCTCCATATCTCTGTATCTGACCTTGGTAGTCTCCTCCATATCTCTGTATCTGACCTCGGTAGTCTCCTCCATATCTCTGTATCTGACCTTGGTAGTCTCCTCCATATCTCTGTATCTGACCTTGGTAGTCTCCTCCATATCTCTGTATCTGACCTCGGTAGTCTCCTCCATATCTCTGTATCTGACCTCGGTAGTCTCCTCCATATCTCTGTATCTGACCTTGGTAGTCTCCTCAATTCCTCTGTATCTGACCTTGGTAGTCTCCTCAATTCCTTTGATGAAGACAACATCATACAGAAAACAACCTGAGATGTAAATAGAAAACAGCTCAGAGGAGAATTTCCCCTGGGAGTGAAGGCAGATTGGTATAGTCTCACAGAACTCAAACCCAAATCAACCCCCCCTCTCTCCTCCTTCTTGCCCCCATATGTTTCCTCTCCTCCGTCTGCTTGCTCTCTACTCCTCTCTGTCACATCGGGAGGGTTTTTCTTCTTCCCTCGATGTATATTTTAGCACCTTTTCCTCTGAAGCTTGTCGTCTGTGATCTGCTCTACGCTTCAGGATAAACAGGAGCCCAGTAGGAATTAGAAAACCTGCTGAAAATAACCTGCTGCTTCTAGACCTGATATTATTAATCATGGGGTTCATCGTCCCTGTAGAGGTGTTGTTAACCTGCTGCTTCTAGACCTGATATTATTAATCATGGGGTTCATCGTCCCTGTAGAGGTGTTGTTAACCTGCTGCCTACTGTTGAAGTAACATGGCTACAGATTCATCTGCCTCTCCTAAAGCCCATTCTGGTGGGAAGCTGCTATAGACCACCAAGTGCTAACAATCAGTATGTGGATAACATGTGTGAAATGCTTGATTACTGTATGTAATATCAACAGAGAGGTATATTTTCTGTGTGATTTAAATATTGACTGGCTTTCGTCAGGCTGCCCCACTCAAGAGAAAGCTTCTTACTGTAACTAGTGTCTGTAACCTGGATCATGTTGTCAGTCAACCTACCAGGGTCGTTACAAACAGCACAGGAATTCAATCATCAACATGTATTGATCACATCTTTACTAATGCTGCAGATGTTTGTTTTAAAGCAGTATCCAGATCCATCAGCTGTAGTGATCACAATATAGTAGCCATATCTAGGAAAACCAACGTTCCAAAGGCTGGGCCTAATATAGTGTATAAGAGGTCAGGCTGGGTCTAATATAGTGTATAAGAGGTCAGGCTGGGTCTAATATAGTGCATAAGAGGACAGGCTGGGTCTAATATAGTGTATAAGAGGACAGGCTGGGACTAATATAGTGTATAAGAGGTCAGGCTGGGCCTACTATAGTGTATAAGAGGACAGGCTGGGCCTAATATAGTGTATAAGAGGTCAGGCTGGGCCTAATATAGTGTATAAAAGGTCAGGCTGGGCCTAATATAGTGTATAAGAGGTCATACAAGAAGTTTTGTAGTGATTCATATGTTGATGATGTAAAGAATATTTGTCGGTCTGTGGTGTGTAATTTTTTTTTTATTTTTTTTATTTTTTTATTTCACCTTTATTTAACCAGGTAGGCTAGTTGAGAACAAGTTCTCATTTGCAACTGCGACCTGGCCAAGATAAAGCATAGCAGTGTGAACAGACAACAACACAGAGTTACACATGGAGTAAACAATAAACAAGTCAATAACATGGTAGAAAAAAGAGAATCTATATACAATGTGTGCAAAAGGCATGAGGTAGGCAATAAATCGAATAATTACAATTTAGCAGATTAACACTGGAGTGATAAATCATCAGATGATCATGTGCAAGTAGAGATACTGGTGTGCAAAAGAGCAGAAAAGTAAATAAATAAAATCAGTATGGGGGGTGAGGTAGGTAAATTGGGTGGGTAGTTTACAGATGGACTATGTACAGCTGCAGCGATCGGTTAGCTGCTCGGATAGCAGATTTTTAAAGTTGTTGAGGGAGATAAAAGTCTCCAACTTCAGAGATTTTTGCAATTCGTTCCAGTCGCAGGCAGCAGAGAACTGGAAGGAAAGGCGTCCAAATGAGGTTTTGGCTTTAGGGATGATCAGTGGGATACACCTGCTGGAGCGCGTGCTACGGGTGGGTGTAGCCATCGTGACCAGTGAACTGAGATAAGGCGGCACTTTACCTAGCATAGCCTTGTAGATGACCTGGAGCCAGTGGGTCTGACGACGAACATGTAGCGAGGGCCAGCCGACTAGGGCATACAGGTCGCAGTGGTGGGTCGTATAAGGTGCTTTAGTAACAAAACGGATGGCACTGTGATAAACTGCATCCAGTTTGCTGAGTAGAGTATTGGAAGCTATTTTGTAGATGAGGAGCAACCGGACGCCACACTTTTACACATTTATGAAACTACTTATTCCAGTTACTAATAAGACTGCACCCATTAAGAAAATAACTGTACAAACTGTTAAATCCCCTTTGGATTGATTAATAAAAAATAAAAAAAATTGTTTGGTTGAGAGGGATGAGTCAAAAGGAATGGCAAATAAGTCTGGCAGCGCAACCGATCGGCAAACGCACTGAAAAGTGACAAATCATGTGACTAAACTAAAATAAACTATACTATGAAACAAAAATAAATGATATAAAGAACGATAGTAAAAAGTTTGGAGCACCTTAAATTACATTTTGAGCAAAAAGGCCAAAATCCGCTCCATCAATCATTGCATCAGATGACTCATTCATCACAAAACCCACTGATATTACCAACTACTTGGTAATATACTGATATTAATATACAGTATATATATATATTAATATACTGATATTAATATATAACTACTGATATTACCAACTACTTTAATGATTTTGTCATTGGCAAGACTAGCAGACTTAGGCATGAAATATCAACAACAAACGCTGACACTTCACATCCAGGTATATCTGACCGAATTATGAAAGACAAAGCTTTATACTGTTGAATTCCCCGTAAAGTGAAAAAGAGGTGAAAATAATGATTGTTGTCTATTAACAATGACAAGCCACCGGGGTCTGACAACATGGATGGAAAATTACTGAGGATAGTAGAGGACGATATTGCCACTCCTATTGGCCATATCTTTAAGTTTACTACAAAAATAATTCCCACTACCTAAGAATAGTAAAGCTCCCTTTATTGGCTCAAACAGCCGACCAATCAGCTTGTTACAAACCCGTAGAAACCTATTGACCAGATGCGATGCTATTTTAACAGTAAAGGAATTGACAACAGACTTTCAGCACGCTTATAGGGAAGGACATTCAACAAGCACAGCACTTACACAAATCACTGATGATTGGCTGAGAGAAATTGCTGATAAAAAAAAGGACAGTGGGGACTGTTTTGTGAGACTTCAGGGATGCTTTTAACATTATCGATCATAGTCTGCTGCTGGAACAACATACCGTATGTGTTATGGCTTTACACCCCCTGATATAATGTGTTATGGCTTTACACCCCCTGCTATAATGTGTTATGGCTTTACACCCCCTGCTATAATGTGTTATGGCTTTACACCCCCTGCTATAATGTGTTATGGCTTTACACCCCCTGCTATAATGTGTTATGGCTTTACACCCCCTGCTATAATGTGTTATGGCTTTACACCCCCTGCTATAATGTGTTATGGCTTTACACCCCCTGCTATAATGTGTTATGGCTTTACACCCCCTGCTATAATGTGTTATGGCTTTACACCCCCTGCTATGATGTGTTATGGCTTTACACCCACTGCTATAATGTGTTATGGCTTTACACCCCCTACTATAATGTGTTATGGCTTTATACCCCCTGCTATAATGTGTTATGGCTTTACACCCCCTGCTATAATGTGTTATGGCTTTACACCCCCTGCTATAATGTGTTATGGCTTTACACCCCCTGCTATAATGTGTTATGGCTTTACACCCCCCTGGCTATGATGTGTTATGGCTTTACACCCACTGCTATAATGTGTTATGGCTTTACACCCCCTGCTATAATGTGTTATGGCTTTATACCCCCTGCTATAATGTGTTATGGCTTTACACCCCCTGCTATAATGTGTTATGGCTTTACACCCCCTGCTATAATGTGTTATGGCTTTACACCCCCTGCTATAATGTGTTATGGCTTTACACCCCCTGCTATAATGTGTTATGGCTTTACATCCCCTGCTGTAATGTGTTATGGCTTTACACCCCCTGCTATAATGTGTTATGGCTTTACACCCCCTGCTATAATGTGTTATGGCTTTACACCCCCTGCTATAATGTGTTATGGCTTTACACCCCCTGCTATAATGTGTTATGGCTTTACACCCCCTGCTATAATGTGGATAAAGAGTTACCTGTCTAACAGAACACAGAGGGTGATCTTTAGTGGAAGCCTCTCCAACATAATCCAGGTGGAATCAGGAATTCCCCAGGGCAGCTGTTTAGGCCCCTTTCAATCTTTACTAACGACATGCACACTGGCTTGCCACGGATGACTCAACATTATACACGTCAGCTACCACAGCCACTGAAATGACTGCAACACTCAACAAAGAGTTGCATTTAGTTTCAGAATGGGTTTGCAAGGAATAAGTTAGTCCTGAAATACTTCAAAAACTAAAAGCATTGTATTTGAAACAAATCATTCACTAAACCCTAAACCTCAAATAAATATTGTAATGAATCATGGAAATTGAACAAGTAGAGTTGACTAAACTGCTTGGAGTAACCCTTGGTTTGTAAACTGTCATGGTCAAAACATACTGATACAACAGTAGCTAAGATGGGGAGAAATCTGTCCATAATAAAACGCTGCTCTGCCTTCTTAACAGCACTATCAACAAGGCAGGTCCTATAGGCTATCAACAAGGCAGGTCCTATAGGTTATCAACAAGGCAGGTCCTACAGGTTATCAACAAGGCAGGTCCTACAGGCTATAAACAAGGCAGGTCCTATAGGCAGGTCCTACAGGCTATCAACAAGGCAGGTCCTACAGGTTATCAACAAGGCAGGTCCTACAGGCTATCAACAAGGCAGGTCCTACAGGCTATCAACAAGGCAGGTCCTACAGGCTATCAACAAGGCAGGTCCTACAGGTTATCAACAAGACAGGTCCTACAGGCTGTCAACAAGGCAGGTCCTACAGGCTATCAACAAGGCAAATACAATACCTCTGGACTGCTCTCATTCTCCAGTATAGAACGGACAACAACACCCTCTTATCACAAATCCTCTCTAGTGACAATCTGAGCACTCAGGACAGGACGCTGTCTAAGCTTGGACACACTCTCTCTAGAAGAGTCGATGGATCTGATGTCATCTTCGTTTCTCGCTTGGCTGAGACGAGGGGGGGGGGGACGGGGGGGGGGGACGACAGTGGTGTTGTGAGTGGGGCACACAGAGTGTTGGTTGGCTGAGACGAGGGGGGGGGGGGGGAGACAGTGGTGTTGTGAGTGGGGCACACAGAGTGTTGGTTGGATGAGTAGGAGTTTCACAGAGGAGTCAGGGGGCACATGGTGGCACTGTGATATGACACCGCTGTCTATTCAGGAGCACTCTCAGCCAAGACCCTGGCACCAATATCACCAGGCAACGTGTTAAACATTTAAGGCCCTTTACAGCACAAGATTACCTGTCACTCTGGGTCAACCAGGGGCACAGACATTCTATCTCTTCCCTATCTTTCTCTCAGCATGGGCTGAACAGAGCTAGGCTGTTAGAGTCACAGAGCTAGGCTGTAGAGTCACAGAGATAGGCTGTAGAGTCACAGAGCTAGGCTGTAGAGTCACAGAGCTAGGCTGTAGAGTCACAGAGCTCGGCTGTAGAGTCACAGAGCTCGGCTGTAGAGTCACAGAGCTAGGCTGTTAGAGTCACAGAGCTAGGCTGTAGAGCCACAGAGCTAAGCTGTTAGAGCCACAGAGCTAGGCTGTAGAGTCACAGAGCTAGGCTGTAGAGCCACAGAGCTAGGCTGTTAGAGTCACAGAGCTAGGCTGTAGAGCCACAGAGCTAAGCTGTTAGAGTCACAGAGCTAGGCTGTAGAGTCACAGAGCTAGGCTGTAGAGTCACAGAGCTAGGCTGTAGAGTCACAGAGCTCGGCTGTAGAGTCACAGAGCTAGGTTGTAGAGCCACAGAGCTAGGCTGTAGAGTCACAGAGCTAGGCTGTGGAGCCACAGAGCTAGGCTGTAGAGTCACAGAGCTCGGCTGTAGAGTCACAGAGCTAGGCTGTAGAGCCACAGAGCTAGGCTGTAGAGTCACAGAGCTAGGCTGTAGAGTCACAATGCTAGGCTGTAGAGTCACAGAGCTAGGCTGTAGAGTCACAGAGCTAGGCTGTAGAGTCACAGAGCTAGGCTGTAGAGTCACAGAGCTAGGCTGTAGAGTCACAGAGCTAGGCTGTAGAGCCACAGAGCTAGGCTGTAGAGCCACATAGCTAGGCTGTTAGAGTCACAGAGCTAGGCTGTATAGTCACAGAGCTAGGTTGTAGAGTCACAGAGCTAGGCTGTAGAGTCACAGAGCTAGGCTGTTAGAGTCACAGAGCTAGGCTGTAGAGTCACAGAGCTAGGCTGTAGAGTCACAGAGCTAGGCTGTAGAGTCACAGAGCTAGGCTGTTAGAGTCACAGAGCTAGGCTGTAGAGCCACAGAGCTAGGCTGTAGAGTCACAGAGCTAGGCTGAAGAGCCACAGAGCTAGGCTGTAGAGCCACAGAGCTCGGCTGTAGAGTCACAGAGCTAGGCTGAGAGTCACAGAGCTAGGCTGTAGAGTCACAGAGCTAGGCTGTAGAGTCACAGAGCTAGGCTGTAGAGTCACAGAGCTAGGTTGTAGAGTCACAGAGCTAGGCTGTAGAGTCACAGAGCTAGGCTCTAGAGTCACAGAGCTAGGTTGTAGAGTCACAGAGCTAGGCTGTAGAGCCACAGAGCTAGGCTGTAGAGTCACAGAGCTAGGCTGTTAGAGTCACAGAGCTAGGCTGTAGAGTCACAGAGCTAGGCTGTTAGAGTCACAGAACTTGGCTGTATAGAGCCACATAGAAAGAGAGCCACTGTCAAGTCAACTAGTGGACTCTGACACACACAGTTACTTCTGAAAGGTTCCAAAAAAATGAATTACTCTTGACTTTACATAAAAAAATGTCATCCATCAATCTTGATTTTATCTATGGGAGATGGAGCTGTTGATCATTTGTCTCTGTGATAAAGGAGAGGCTGTTAGCCTATTCTTCATGATATACAGTACAGTAATTATGGATGAGAAAAGTTAAATAGGTTTTTTC